>NC_089251.1:208469693-208687193 GCF_963930625.1 Muntiacus reevesi
TACATTATAACAAGTTCACAGGTTTGCTTTGATTAGTAGAGGTTCACTGATGATTTTAAAAATAATGATCAGCCTCGATTACACATTTTTATGAAAATAAAACTTATGTAACTTTTTTCATAACATTCTTCCTTTCATGTGATAAAACACAGAATACTGTAAGTATTATTCCTTAAAAACGTAAGGTGATCTGGCTGTAATGAACTGTCTTCATTTCTGCAAGAGACATGACAAAGTTCTGGACTTGCAACAGTAAGAATTAAATTTAGAGGATTAATAGAACTGCCTCGTTTTAGGAGCTGTCAGATACTGAGAGAATCAGGACTTCAGAAATAAATGAATCCTAGGAGCAAAAAAGCTGAAGCATATAATTAAGTTGAAAACTTAGAGGGGGTTGACTAGGTAAGGAGAGGGGGGAAAGTACTGAGAAAAAGCAAAATAAAGAACATTAATAAAAACCAGGGCTTAGGTGTCTCTAAAGCATTGAGATGTGATAAACTATGGACTGGGGGAAATATCACATGAATAGTAGTAAGTCAGATTGGATAAGGGCACTCACTCAAAGCCTGCCAATGGGTCCCATCACTCAGGGTATGAGCCGGGGATCTCTGGGAACACTCAGGATGTACCTGAGTGCCTCCGTCACTTCTCTGATTCCTGTTCTACCATCAGTCTCTCCTTCACTGCCCTCTGGCCACCCTGCTCCTGCATGCTGTTCCTCAGGCAACCCAGGCCTTTGAACTTGCTCACCTCCCCACTAGGAATATTCTCACCCAGCAGATACCATCATGGTTGACTCCTTTTCCTCCTCAAATGTTGCTCACATGCTAACTTTTCAGTGATACAGTAAACACTCACACTGATCCTCTGGCATGCTACTTTCCTCTACCCTGATCTTGGTTCTCCACAGCTGCTTCCACCATCTATCAGTAATTCCATCAAACTGCTCTTCTCCAACCACTAGAACTTATGCTCTCAGATATGTGCCTGATTGCTTGTTTTCCCACCAATACTTCCCCAGTGCCTATAATAGAGCTGGGTAGGATAAGGGTTAGGTGCTCCATAACTTATTGGCTACATCAATCAATACATAAAGGTGATTTTTCAATAATATTATTTAAATAAGAGTAATACATCACAGGCAACTTCTCCAAAGTTGCCTTTTGAGCAACCAGAGTGATCTTTTATTTGTTGGGCTCCAAAACCACTGCAGATGGTGACTGAAGCCTTGAAATTAAAAGATGCTTGCTCCTTGGAAGAAAAGCTATGACCAAACTAGACAGCATATTAAAAAGCAGAGATATTACTTTGGCAACAAAGGCCCGTCTAGTCAAAGCTATGATTTTTCCAGTAGTCATGGATGGATGTGAGAATTGGACTATAAAGAAAGTTGAGCACCAAAGAATTGATGCTTTTGAACTGTGATGTTGGAGAAGACTCTTGAGAGTCCCTTGGACTGCAGGGAGATTAAACCAATCAATCATAAAGGAACTCAATCCTGAATATTCATTGGATGGACTGATGCTGAAGCTGCAGCTCCAATACTTTGGCCACCTGATGCGAAGAACTGACTCACTGGAAAAGACCCTGATACTAGGAAAGACTGAGGCAGGAGAAGAAGGGGATGACAGAGGATGAGATGGTTAGATGGCATCACTGACTCAATGGACTGAGTAAGCTCCGGAGTTGGTGATAAACAGGGAAGCGTGGCATGCTGCAGTCCATGGGGTCGCAAAGAGTCAGATATCACTGAGTGACTGAACTGAACTGATTCTCTGGGTATTTCCTACACTGAACAATAATCTCTATAATGTTTTAAAAGGGGGCTTCATGTTACAAAAAACTAGACAGTTATCTGAGATGATTTTAACCCAGGCTCATTCACTGTCAGATTCAGAAAGATAAATTCTTTAGGGGTCTGATCTTATGAGCTTAAATAATATACCAGAAAAACCTTCTCATTATAAAAACTTCACATGAGCAAAAGCTCATTCACATGATTCACTAAGCTAATGGAATCGTACAATCCCAGCCTCCTCATTTTAAAGATGAAGAAACAGGACTAGAAAAACTGTCACTGCTTCACCTTCACTTTGAACATAGCTGAACAAGTGCTGAACAGGAGCCAGCCTGAAAAAAATGGAACTATTACAGAATGACCTAGCTGAGAAACATTGTCCAATGCAGCGTAAGTCCAGATTGAACATTTTCAATTCACCATTTAACTAAACTTTCATTTTCTCCAACTTATTCCTGTATCATTGTTCAGAGATCATATTGTTTGAACAGTTAAGATTTTCTTTGCCTTGAGATAACTAGCAGAGCAAGCAACATGATCACCTCCTTAAGTATTTTGTATGTTCAATGGCCACCAAAACTTCCAGAACCCACTGAACATTCAGCCTCTTGTTCCAGATCTTTGCCTGCCTTCTGGAGAGAAGTTCAAGGCCAGCTTATTTTACAAGTTTCTTACCCTTTTCAGCAAATGAATTGCCAATTAACTCTCATGAAATCAAATGGAAGCAGCTTTCAGGGTTTGAAAATGTGTGGCTTCTCTTTTTAAAAAAAAAAAAAGCATTGGCTGAGAAATTGAACACATGCCACTGTTTTGTTATCAGTGGAGGGGGAAAAAAAATCTGGTGTCAGATTTCTCTTCTCAGAGGTAACAGCAGCAGTTAATCCACACAAGTCCATTTTCCAGGTCCCCCGACAGTCGTCTCTGATTTTAGAGGGCACACAGGCAGATACTTTGGCAAAGAAAGTCTATAAAATGAAGTTGCCTGGACCAAAACACCTATATTGATTCTTAGCACAATTCAAAACACAAGGAAACATCAGTTTCCTAAATAGCACATACTGAAATGGACAGGGAGAAATACACCACAAAGAGTTCAGAGAAAGAAGAGGGTAAAAGACAATTACATTAGCAAACATCTGAGTGGTCTTTTGTTTTATTTCTGAGGTTGTGTATCTTTTTTTTTTTTTTTTTTCAGGTTTGTAGAACTGAGAGGCTTGAATTAAACTGTACTCTACTTATCTGAGAATCTGAGATGCTCCTTTAGCGGCACTGTGCTCCCAGCTGGAAGCCTAGGCATCTAATAGACCTTCAGGAAATAAAGTCGACAACCTTTTGAACATTTTAACATCCTCCTTAAAGCCCTCAAAGAGTTATTTTTCCCAATTAATATTTCCTGCTCCCTCAGCAAATGGCAGATCTGTTTAAACTGTATTATAAACATATTATTTACCAATGTAGCATTCAGTTTGCTGCAAGCAAATATTTTCCTTTGAAATCCTTAATAAGACAAAATGCCTTTCAAGCCAAAGACCTTCAGAAGGGAGGTTGGGAATTGGGACAGACCAGCCAGGACTCACCATGGCCCCCTCACTTCTTCTCTGGGCAACTTCTCTCTGCAGTCGGGCCACAGCCAACTTCTCCCTGGAGAAGCAAATGTACATGATTAGCTGACCATCCTCCTCAGGGCAGAGGGACACTGGCATGGCTTCGAAACATCCTTTGGCCGTCTCCAGGAAAACCCCCTCCTTGGTTTAGCTCACTTCCTCCACTAAACTTTCTATAAATATTTAAAGTGATGGGTCACGAGTGCATTGTTTTCACTGCGTGTCATGAAAGAGATATTTTGCCTTGGATTTTTGTAATAGCCAAATAAATGCTATATGCCAACTCAAAGCTTCCCTTTAAGTTCATGAACATGTATCACTTATAAATTCTCCATGGCTAAAATATTTCAGTTTTCCTTTCTGTATCAACTTTGCTCAAAAATAGTTTTAATTATTTTTATTTCTTTTGTTGCCCTATGTAGATAATTGAATTTGAAAAGCAAACAAAATATAACCTGGTATCATTCTTGAAATAAAAACAGAAAATCCTTGGCAGGCTTGATACATAACAGGAATACTGCTAGCCATTTTACCTGATTTCATATGAGACTGACAATAACTCTATAATACTAACAGGCTTTATTATTTCCATTTCATACATATAGAAATGAGGCTACGAGGCTAAATAATATATGAAGCCCCCACCTGGTAAATAGTGGTATCACAGCCAAATTTTAGGTTTTCCTTAGTTCAAAACCTACTTAAAAAGTCTGCATATCATTTTTCAGGATCTAGGAAATATGAAAATGTGAAATTGAAAATCAGATTATTTAAGTATTTTTAAATTCACAACAGGGAACTGTTTCTAAGAGCTTTGTGTCCTTTATAATTGGAATTCTGATTTCACCTATAAAAAAATCTAATAGTCACCAAAATTTTAAAAACACTTTTGTAAGGTGACAGATATCTTCATTTTGGCCGGCTTTTCAATTATTCTTAAAAAGGTGACAGATGAAGTAGGGGTAATGAACTCTTCCAGTAATTTTCAAGTCTTAGTTCTAGCAAGAATCTTCCCTGAAATCCTCTGTCTTCAATTTGAAAGCTATTTCAGCCCTCTGCTTTGCCTCTACCCAGGATCAGCTACATGCAAACAGCGAGGAAGCAACCTGAATCCCAGATCAGGGTGAGGATTTCTCCTTCTCTAACCATTTATGTATTTGAAATGCTCGAGACTGTCAAGAAGGCATGCGCTTTAGTTTGGTTACGGGTTTCCCTGGTGGCTCAGATGGTAAAGAATCTGCCTACAATGTGGGAGACCCAGGTTCAATACCTGGGTTGGGACAATCCCCTGCAGAAGAGAATCTCTACCCACTCCAGTTTTCTTGCCTGTAGAATTCATAGACAGAGGAGCCTGGCAGGATATAGTCCATGGGATCGCAAAAGAATCGGACACAGCTGAGCAACTAACACTTACACTTTCATACAAAGTAGGCTGACTTTGTAGTAGTAATATTTCTCTCTCTGAATAAACACCTAAAGACACAAACTAGAAGGAGGGAAACTAGAACCGGGAGATTTTTGAGGGATAAAGTTTTGTGGGCAGGACCTGTGCTTATAATCTATGAGACGGACAACAAAGTAGGTGGGAAGAAGCCAGAAAGAGACGGGGTCATGTGCCCCTTTTCGAGATTAGCCAGGCAAAGAGCCTACACGTGTTTTATGATCCAAGTCCAGATGAGCAGGAGCAGAGAACTGAAAGAGAAGACTATGACAGATTTCTGGTTTAATAAGAAAATTAAACACTTGGTAAGAATTCATGAGCCCAAAAGAATGGAGAAGATTACATTTGTAGTCCATGACTCAGTAAGTCCACTCTGAGGTATAAACCCAACAGAAATGTGTGCATATATATATATGTGTGTGTGCTCACTGAAAGACATTGTACTAGATTGTTCATAGAAAGACTACTCATAATACCATTAAACTGAAAATGCACACGCCCATTAACAGTAGAATGGATAAACCTGAACACAGTTACACATTAAAATATCATAAAGTACTAAGAAGGAATAATCAAGACTTCAACACAACAATAATGGGTGAAAGAAGAAAATGTAGATGAATACACAGCTAATTTATTTCATTTATTGAAGTTCAAAGATGGCATAACTCTGACTGTTTGATAAAGTAAGAAAAAGAAATTAAAGATACAATTATCAAATTTGGTTTTGCTATTTAGTCGCTAAGTAGTGTCTAACTCTTTGCAAACCATGGACTATAGCATGCCAGGCTCCTCTGTCCTCCATTGTCAACTGGAGTTTGCTCAAATTCCTGTCCATTGACTTGGTGATACTATTTAACCATCTCATGCTCTGTTGCCCCCTTCTCCTTTGGCTTTTGATCTTTCCCAGCATCAGGGTCCTTTCCAATGAGTTAGGCTCTTTGCATCAGGTGGCCAAAGTATTGGAGCTTCAGCAACAGTCCTTCCAATGAATATTTAGCATTGATTTCCTTTAGGATTGACTGCTTTGATCTCATTGTTGCCCAAGGGACTCTCAAGAGTCTTCTCCAGCACCACAATTAGAAAGCATCAATTCTTCAGCACTCGGCCTTCTTTATGGTCCAACTCTCACATCTATAAAAGACTACTGGAAAAAACATAACTCCAACTGTATGGACATTTGTTGGAAAATGATGTCTCTGCTTTTTGATACGCTGTCTAGGTTCATCACAGCTTTCTTTCTAAGGAGCAAGCATCTTTTAATTTCATGGTTGGAGTCACCGTCCTCAGTAATTTCAGAGTCCAAGAAAATAAAATCTGTCACGGCTTCCATTTCTTTTCCAGTTTTATCAAATAGGAAGAGGTAAAAATTGTATTTACAGACAACATAATGTTCCAAACAGAAGATCCAAAGGAACTTACAAAACAATACAAAATTTAGCAAAATCACAGGATACAAGTGAATATACAAAAATCAATTGTGTTTTATGTACGGGCATCAAACAGTTGGAAAATCAAATTTAAAGAATTTATAATAAGATAAAATAGTCAGGAAATAAATGTAATAAAAGACATAATAAAAGACTTCTACACTATAAAACACTGTGTAGAGCAATTAAAGGAGATTTTATGACACACACTTCATTCATGTGATACAAAAACTTAACATCACACTCAAAATTTTTACCAAAATAATTGATAAATTATTTCTCACTGGAACATATAACACCATGAACTAAATAAAGAGAACCCAGAAGCTACTCTGATGCTTATGATGATAATTAAGTTAATATAATAGTACCTGAACTCATTGCTTTCTCTGTGTATTGACTACGGAAACATTTAACTTCTAGTCTACACTCTAATCTATACTGTATTATATTTCCCTTGATTGTTAATTTAGTATACCTTTTCCTCTAAATAAGAAAACCTTCCTATGTGATCAATGAGAAGAAATAGAGGAAAACAATAGAATGGGAAAGACTAGAGATCTCTTCAAGAAAATTAGAGATACCAAGGGAAAATTTCATACAAAGATGGGCACAAAAAAGGACAGAAATGGTATGGACCTAACAGAAGCAGAGGATATTAAGAAGAGGAGGCAAGAATACACAGAAGAACTATGCAAAAAAGAGCTTAATGTCCCAGACAGTCACCTTGGTGTGATCACTCAGCTAGAGTCAGGCATCCTGGAGTGAGAAGTCAAGTGGACCTTAGGAAGCACCACTACGAACAAATTTAGTGGAGGTGATGGAATTCCAGCTGAGTTATTTAAAATTCTAAAAGATGATGCTACTAAAGTGCTGCACTCAATATGCCAGCAAATTTGGAAAACTCAGCAGTGGCCACAGGAATGGAAAAGGACAGTTTTCATTCCATTTCCAAAGAAAGGCAATGACAAAGAAGGATCAAACTACTGCATGATTGTACTCATCTCACATGCTGGCAAAGTAATGCTCAAAATTCTCCAAGCTAGGCTTCAACAATACTTGAACCGAGAACTTCCATATGTTCAAGCTGGATTTAGAAAAGGCAGAAGAACCAGAGATCAAATTGCCAACATCCATTGGATCATAGACAAAGCAAGAGAATTCCAAAAATACATCTACTTCTGCTTTATTGACTACATCAAAGCCTTTGACTGTGTAGATCACAACAAACTGTGGAAAATTCTGAAAGAGATGGGAATACCAGACCACCTGACCTGCCTCCTGAGAAATCTGTATGCAGATCAAGAAGCAACAGTGAGGACCAGACATAGAAAAATGGACTGGTTGCAAACTGGGAAAGAAGTATGTTAAGGCTGTATATTGTTACCCTGCTTACTTAACGTATATGCAGAGTACATCATACGAAACGCTGGGCTGGATGAAACACAAGCTGGAATCAAAATTGCCAAGAGAAATATCAACATCCTCAGATATGCAGAAGACACCATCCTTATGGCAGAAATTGAGGAGGAACTAAAGAACCTCTTGTTGAAAGTGAAAGAGGAGAGTGAAAAAGCTGGCTTAAAACTCAACATTCAAAAAACAAAGATCATGGCATTTGGTCCCATCACTTCGTGGCAAATAGATGAGGAAACAATGGAAACAGTGACAGACTTTACTTTCTTAGGCTCCCAAATCACTGCAGATGGTGACTGCAGCCATGAAATTAAAAGATGCTTGCTTCCTGGTAGAAAAGCTATGACTAACCTCGACAGCATAGTAAAAAGCAGAGACATTACCGAGAAAGCTCTGTCTAGTCAAAGCTATGGTTTTTTCAGTAGTCATGTACAGATGTGAGAGTTGGACCATAAAGAAAGCTCAGCACCAAAAAATTGATGCTTTTAAACTGTGGGGTTGGAGAAGACTCTTGAGAATCCCTTGAACTACAAGGAGATCAAACCAATCAATCCTAAAAGAAATCAGTCCTGAATACTCATTGGAAGGACTGACGTTGAAGCCCCAATACTTTGACTACTGATGAGAACTGACTCATTGGAAAAGACCCTGAAGCTGGAAAAGATTGAAGGCAGGAGGAGAAGGAGATGACAGAGGATGAGATGGTTGGATGGCACCACTGACTCAATGGACATGAGTTTGAGCAAGCTCCAGGAGTTAGTGATGGACACGAAAGCCTGGTAGGCTGGAGTCTACTATGTCATAGAGTTGAACATGGTTTGGCAAGTGAACAACAACATGTGAAGAGATATGCCCACTTTCAAACAGCCATTTGGAATTCTGTGTGATGCAAACATAGAGAATCTCCGAGTAGTCTGAGTCACAAGAAAGACAATTCCCATCCCTAGCCTTGCTCCTTGGTTGCCTTCATTTACAAGTTGGAAACTCACTTTAGTCTAGTTTATGGGAACTACATTCATTCAAAGGAGCCTGGTGGTGAAGGATAATTTTCATGAAAAACAAATACAAGTGCCTCTTTGGGTCCATGCTCTGTAATGCTCTAAATCATTTGTTTAGGAAACACAATACATATATAATGTCTTGGAACAAATATTACTAAAGGATCCCAGTAAAAGCCCAATGTCTTCTATGGGGTGAGTTGGCAAGAACAATGGCAGCTAAATCACACTACAGTTTGGGAACCCCAATTTTACGTCCTAGCAGCTATCTCATGTAGTAAGGCTCTGAATCATATTTCCTTTGAAAAGAGGGTTTCAAGGCTACAACTCACCAAAAAGGGTCTTGAGGTTCCATATTTTTGTATTCCCCAAATCTTTCAAGCTTCTGGTATTTCATTTATGTGCACTTTGTGTCATCGGTTTTTCCCAGTAGGAATTGTAATTTTTTGTGTATGAAGAAGGAATGTCTTTTTTTTTTTTAATTAAAATTAAGAAAGTAATGGAGTTGTTGAATGGGTAAAAGGATCTAAGATAAAATTCTTAGGATTTCTAGATGTTAATATTTCTGGGCTCAAATTATGAACTTAAAGTATTAAAACTTAAATTGGTCTTTTTTTTTTTTTTTTAACTTTACTCTCATTTGCCCTCGATTTAGTTGCCGCTTGGCAAGCCATGTCTTCAAATTCTCATGATCCCAATATATGTATGAAACCAACAGGGACCAGCATCTTTTTCATGCATATTCAGGGTTCTTAAAAACAGCTTTGTATAAGAAACAAAGAATCCTTAACTTGCAGGCTACCCAAGGCAAATTAAACCCACTCCCAAATACTCTGGTTCCTATTTGAAGGCCTTAGCATATCTGCTAAAAATTGACAACTGTGCTTTTGCAATGCATCTCTGCTTTGTTTTTTGTTTGTAGCAAAGTCAGTAAGTCATTATGAAGAGGATATTGACTTTATGATTGCAAGACAAATGTCCGGAGATATTTTATCAAGAGCTGTGGCCCCTTATTTATAGAACAGGGATAAAAGAAGGATATAAAAAATAAACAAACAATAAAACAAAAGAGATCACAACACTCACTTCTCCTTCAGTTTAATGCAAAGAGAACTTTTCTCTCCAAGAAGGATGAAACAGAGCTACATTTTTATTCAAGTTTATACCCAAATGCTGAATTAGTCCCACGTTTCTAAATCCTTCACAGCAGCCCCAGACAATCTCATCTAAAGATCGCAATAAACAACAACAAAATTATTTACAAGAACCATGAACCTTCAGTATAGCACTGACACATCTGCAAGTTAAGCCACAGAAAGACTGTCTACAATGATATTGACATCAACAGGATGTTGGCATTTGTAAAATCCAGAAAAGACTTGCAAGGTTTGGATGTTTAGAAAAATGTTCCCCAGAGAGAAAGCAGCTTGCAAAGTGGGACTGTATTCAGTTTTTGATGTGTGGAGACCTCAAACTTCAGGGCACCAAACAGCCATCTGTTGCAGGAGTGGGGCAGGCGGCCCTGTCTGGAGACAAGTCAGTGGTGTTCTCTTGCCATTTGCAAGGAGGCCTTGCATCCACCCCGAATGCTTAGGAATGATGCCACTGTTCAGGCTTGCTCTCCACCAAGCAGATGGTACCCCTGCCACCCTGCCCTGAAGGAAGGGGCAGCACTGGTTGATACTCCGTGTGCGTGTGGAGAATCACTTCTATTCATTGTAAGTCCCATCACACCCAAACTGGCTCTATATACAACACATTTGAAAGGTGCAGATTGAAACACACATCCAGCAAGCTATCAATACAGTAAGCACTCTGTGTGTTTTCACCAGCTAATCTGTGTTATTTCTACTTGACTCTTCTAGAAAAATAAAGTATAACAACTAAGCCTGTTCACGTATGTATTTTAAAAAAATATTACTGAGCAGCTTACAAACCTTAAGTCCATTTCCTTTACTGTAGGAAAGATACTGTGATATTTAAGACTCTTCTAATATCCCACCAAACTGTACCTTCATGTTCATTTTGGTTGTGAGGATAAACTCGTATATTTTAAAGTATTTAAACTCAGTGATTTTATGTGTTATATAATGTATATTCCTATCCCTATTTTATTTGGAATATTCTGCTGATTATATATAGCAATCCAATGAGGGAAATACTAATTCATTCAGCAAACATTTAATGTGAGTTTACTCTAGGCCTGGCCTGATACTAGGCACCGGGAAATAAAGATAAATAAGATGGTTCCAAATTCAGAGAGCTCAGGGTGTAACAGACAGAGGGCATACCTAGGCACACCTGTGTCATAAGGTCCATGAGCATAACACGAGTGCTGGGTATTAAAAAGTGTTGCATACTTAAAAGTTGCTTTTTAAAATAAATGTTAGGCAATGATTTTTTTCAAAAAATAGAAATTTATCTGCCTTTAAACGGATAGGTGCATTCTCCTATTTCTAAGAGAATTATTTTCCAAATTTCATGCTTTTTCAGCAGCATGTCATATAGAAAAACAGGTCTGTTTCCACAAGTACTTTAGTTATTAAGAATGTCTATTACAGATCTTGATTGAACTATTAAATTCCTTAAGTTTTGCAGGTGATGGTACTGGACTTCAGTTCCAAGTTTTGCCCCTTTAGACGATGATGTTATCCAGGTAATTTTTTTTTTTTTTTTTTTTCAGAGAAACTCAATCGACTTCTTCAGCCTTTTCCATTCCAATATGCCATATCAGAATTATAAAAAGTAATATTAACAGTTAATATTTATTAAACAGTTAGTATGTCAAGTACAGTTTTAAATACATGAAACATTGCAACTTCAATCCCATGAGTTAGGTATTACTATCATCAACAGGACACAGCAATGATTCTCAAACGTTTTTAGAAACTTTTCACACTCTGAAAAAAATTTGAGGACTCCAAAGAGCTTTAATGTATATAGGTTATACCTACCAGTGTTTACCATAGTCAAAATTAAAACAGGCTTTAAATATATATTAATTTATAGTATAATATGTATACTACATATACTAGTCTATTTGAAAAAATAATTTTATTATAGATAAACAATATGTAATTATGAAATGCAACTATATACAAAACTAAAATTAGTAAAAAGAACGGCAGTGTTTTACAGTTTTGCTAATGCCTTCCATGTCTGCCTAACAAAAAACGACATCTGGATTCCCATAACTACTTCTGTATTCAGGATGTTGCAATGTTACACATTCAGTAGCCTCTGGCAAACCACTGTACACCCACGAGAGTGAAAAAGACAAATAACATATAAGTATTCTTATAAACACAGTTTTGACCTCTGAATTCTTGAAAAAGTTGTAGAGTCCCTGAAGCCCCTGGTCGACAGCCTGAGTGCTCTTGATGTAGTGACACCTACGTTCCCTGGGCAACCTGAGGCTCAAGTAGTCTGGAAAGCATGCCCACTGTGCCCTAGCTGTTAAGTTCAAATACAACCACACAGGTATTTCTATATTTGCAAAATAGTAATGAATATTTATGTAGTTAAAAATCTCATTTGCTAGAACTTGTGCCTCTGCATTTACCATCAGCTATAAAACACTGCCTCTCCTGCTAGAAAAGGAATCACCAATTGAAACAAGCTGGACCTGAGACCCTTTGCTGAAAGGCTTGCACCTGGAAAAACATCTCCTCCAGCAACAAAATACAAAGAAACTGTAAGGGACTAAAAATAACCCTGTGCATGTGCAACTGAAGCAAATCATGGACAACAAGATACAAAGAGACCAAAAAAACCAACTGCCTCTTCTGAGGAGCAGGGAGCAAAAGCAGGTCACTGCATGCCCCCTGAACACAGCACCACCAAAGCAGTGGGTAAACCACCTAAGCCACCCCTCCACTGGACTCCTGGACACACCTCTACCTTCACCAAATATAAGGAACCAGCTTGCCTCCCCGATGTGGGAGTGAGTGAGGAAGAGAACCTGTTGCTTCTCCAAGCTCTGGCCCCCATAACTACACCAGAGGCCCCAATAAAGCCTTGCCTGAATTTCCTGTCTGATCTCTGATCAATTTCTATTGATTAAGGAGGCCAAGAACCCTTGTCAGTATCACAATAATGCGAGAAATAATGGGGGCCTTTAAGGATAAAACTTTCTTGACTATTTGAAGGGCAATCAATAGGAAAATTTCTGATCAAACTTTTCAAGGACATACTGAATTCCAGGAACTATGAACCTACATTTCTGGCAGAGTAGAAGAAAAATACTAATGATATTCCCCATACATGCTCAGGCACACACTTTATTTCAATTAACTCTTCCCCCTCCCCCATTTTTTCCCTACAAAGATCTCACCAAGTGCCCAAGGAGAAATGAGATAAATGATTCCTATCATTTATACCTTGGGGCAGAGAGTCACACTCTAAATTCTTGGAGAAAAGTTTCAATAAGTTATCCACCTTCCCATTTCTGAATGGGCCCCACGGATAAGACCATGTGTGTGTGAGAGAGAGGAGAGCAGGTCTGCTCCCCCAGGAGGCCTAGAGCCATTCTCTGCACACACACAGGCGTCCTAGGGAGGCGTCGGCCACAGAGGCAGGACAATGCCGAGTGCCAGGTGCGCCTGTGGAGTGGGCAGATGGGGAGATCAGTGGCAACAGGCCCTGAGTAATGGTTAAATTAATTAGCCTTCCAAAACAGATCATTTAATTACTCATCCACTTGGATATTCAGAGCGAGAGGAGACTTAAGAGAAACTTTGGGAGCTATAACCCAGAAGAAAGAAATGTTTGTACAACTCTTTCCAATGCATAATGTCAGTGCGGGCCCCAACACTTTTACATACTAAAAATCACCCTCTTATTCCATATTTCAAAGGACTCAATTAAAACCCACAATACATAAAAGGCAATAAGTTGAGAGTGGTTCTAAATTGGTGACCTTAAACGCTCTGGGGCAGCAAAACCTAAGGCAGCATACACACTCACTGACTTTGAGAGAGGGGCAGTGTAGTAACAGTGTGTTGTGCTAATTCACCAAATTCCCTTTATACCAAAAAAAAAAAAAAAAAATTAACACAAAGTTCCTCTGATTGGAATACAGAGGTCATAAATAAAAACAAATGCACACTCTAATTTCATTTGCTGAATTCCTGAAGGTCTTCCATCCACATGCTGATCCTCATGGTGCTTTCTGAAGTGCTATCAATTTTTTTTCCAATTTTCTAAATTTCTTGAGAATTTTCTAAAAGTCCTCTAAATAAGATGTGACATAAGTATTTGAGCCTTTGAAAAAGAATAGATACATGTATATGTATTACTGAATCACTTTGATGTACACCTGAAGCTAACACAACACTGTTTATCAGCTATAAAATAAAGATTAAAAAAACTGTTCTACAATGAACGTTCTTCCACTCTCAAAAATGGTGTCTCAAATGACACCTGCATGTTCATTTAGTGGTTCACTAATTCATCCATACAGCCACTTGTTCCACCCACCGTATCCTAACTGCTTACCAGTTTCTCGCCTCCACTGGGCGTTAAGACCCAGACAAGTAGGACTTCACGGTCCTTGTGTGTCAGACACATCCTCAATGAATGAAAGACCATGCTTCAGGGCAAAGACAACCGATGGACTTGAGGCAAGACCACAAGCTATCTTCTGAGTATCTGAATCTGTACTGGGAATCAGAGGTTAGTCCCATGCGCCAGAGTTTAACAAAATATGCCAATAGTGAATCCTACTGCTACCAACACACTTGCAGAACTCTGCTCATTTTAGATGAACCATGTACTCTTGTTAGCAAATAAACTAGTGAAGAAATATTTCTGGGGTTTCTCTCCTGTATTTCTAATATTTAGAATTATTAGCTTTCACTAGAAGAATACATGCTTTCATCCCAACATGTTTTATAAACACAGGGTCTACTAACTTTATTGAACACAACACTGAGTTAAAACAACCCCATTTTCTTCTCTTCTTTTTGTGGGGCAGAAGAAAGGTCTTCTACCTAATGTGTATCTAAAATACACATTACAACAAAAACTCCCCCCCATTTAATACAAGAAATTTGAGTCTTAACTTTTGCTGTAACTTCTTTCTTGAATGTTAAGCGAAGTTTAAGGACTTTAAAAAAGATCTTCTTGAGACACACTTAATGAGTCATTGAAGAGAAATTTAAATTTTTAAACTTAACTGTCACTTCTGAAAAACCTAGATTTCTGAATGAGGATTCCTTAGGCTTCTAAGTTTTCTAAGAAATGTGAAATTTTATATGCTCTCATATTCTACACCCATAGTTCTTCCTTTAATATTAAAATTCCACTAAAACAGATACATCTAGGTTTGTTTTATGATAGTCAATTAAGGGAAAAAATGGAAAAACAATAGAACTTCATTAATAATGTTTGATTTTCTTCCATCAATTTTAGTAACATTCAAAAGGAAGGAGCTGTAGTGTCATTTAATATATAAAGAGAATTCTTAAAGAAAACACACGTTAACTATCTCCTAAGGAGCATTACATACCTGTGGGTATGTGAGACAAAAGCTTTTATATGACAATTAATTTGGTTTTCATGGCTTTCAATTGTCAGTAGCCCTGAAATCTCATTCTGTCTCTATTTTCATGAAAGTCCCAAGACAGTATCTGTGAGTAGATTCAAGCCATCTGTCTAGACCAAGAAAAATAAGGCCTTTGAATTCCTATGGGAATTAAGTTGAATGAGATAATGAAGAAAGCCATAGTAAGGTTGCAACATATAACACAGTTTATCCTCTAAGTACTCCTTCTTCATTTGTGGAATGAGCTACACATACAAGGTGAGTTCAGCTCAACAACATGGTGACCACTTAGAATGGATTAAAAATTCCATAAATTTGTCCCACAAATATTCCCATGTCTACTATTTTGGAAGGGGCTTCCCAGGTAGTTCAGAGGTAAAGAATCCACATGCCAAAGCAGGAGACGCAGAAGACCCAAGTTCAATACCTGAGTTGGGAATATCCCCTGCAGGAGGAAATGGCAACCTGCTCCAGGTTTCTTGCCTGGAAAATCCCATGGACAGAGAAGCCTGGTGGGCTACAGTCTATGGGGTTGCAAAGAGTTGGACATGATGAGCAACTAAGCATGCACAAACTATGTTGGAAGCACTTTGTTAGTCTCAGATACAATGACAAGTAAGGCTTAATCCCTGTAGTCAGGAAGCATCATGTCTCAGAAAACAGTCTATAGCCAGTGTTATGAGTTAAATTGTGTCCCCCTAAAAATCTGAATGACTTTATATGTTGAAGTCCCAGCTCCCAGTACCTCAGAATGTGACCTTATTGGAAGCAGTGTTTTTACAGAGGTAATCAAGTTAAAACGTAGTCATTAGAGCCCTAATCCAATATGACTGGAGTCCTTTAAAAAGGGGGGTAAATTTGAAGACGGGTATAAACAAAGAGTATACCATGTGAAGACAAAGAAAGAGATTGTGAAGATTCTTCTATAAATCAAAGAACTACCAGCAAACCAGAAGCTAGACAAAGGGCATGGAACAGATACCCTCAGAGGAAGCAACTGTGCCAACACCTTGATCTTATACTTGTAGCCTCCAGCACCACGAGACAAAACATTTCTGTTATTTAAGTCAGAGAGTTTGTGGTACTTTGTTAGGGCAGCCCTAACAAATAAAAATATATTCAGAAACACTTAAATTTTAACATAAAATCTACCAAGTGTATGTGTTTGGACATAATCCCTCTCTCTACAAGCAAATCTACACATAGCTTAGTAAAATATAATGACTGTCCCAAGCAAGTGTCATATAGTTTTAGTAGGAGTATGTACTTCTTACCAAGAGAATCAAGGAGGTCTTTATAAAGGAAATGGCAGTAACATTTAGACAAGTTAAGAGCTATATAATAAGTCGGAAGGCAAACCTAGGAATTTATGACTATAGAACTATAAAGTATTTAGTGCAAAGCTGTTCCTATTGTTTCTCATCCAATAAACTCACTTCTTTTACCATGCCACTTCTCAAGAAAGTTCAAGAAGTCTATATGAATGACTCAAATGGCACATTTCATATCTAAACTTCTAAAAATATACATTATCTTAGCCACAAAAACGTTTTTAGTCCTTTCATCTTTGTATTGCTTTTACTAAGGCTACTGTGACAGAGGATGATATCGTTGAATGGCATCACCGACTCACTGGACACGAGCTTGAGCAAACTCCAGGCTATAGTGAAGGATGGGAAAGCCTGGCGTACTGCAGTCTGTGGGGTTGCAAAGAGTCGGACATGACTGAGCGACTGAACTGATCTGAAAGGTTACTGTGATATCTAGTATAAGATAAAGTGCTGCCTCCTTGTGCTATTATAAGAATACTGACTTAGTTGGTCTTTCAGAGTGGGGATGATATGCAAATATATTTACTCTGGCTGCCACCTTCTCACTTGTAACTACACTTAACTCACTCTCTGGCGGCCACCCTCATTACAGGGATGGGCACTGGTCCCTGGCAGAAAATAAGGAGTTAGGAGTCATGTATAGTCCTGGAACTGGTCTGTCTAGAGACAGAATCCATGACCAGGCTCCGACGAACTTAAGTCTCTCCCAACAAGTCATTATCAACCCTTAGAACCACTATCAATTTTCTGATTTTTATAAACCATCCAACTTAATAACCTTCCCTGAAGCATTCAGGAAGAATAATTTTGGAAGCTTTGATCATTTGCCAGTTCACATTAATGAATCCATAATCTATCAGAACCTAGCTCGCTTACTTTACTTTCAGAGTTTTCATTACTGAATATCTTTGTAACCTGATTAAATTCTTTTCTTTTTTTTCTCTCTAATCTTTTCATAGGGAATATGAGTCTGGTTTTTCCTGGTTGTAACAGAAACAAACTCCAGCTAGCATAAGAAAGATGAAGCTTTTTACTGAACAGATTATTGTAGGAGCAACTGAACCACCAAACCCTAGAAAGGGTAGGACCCGGAGCATGTCCAGAATTGATTTACCTTCTCATAAGGCACGGCCATAATGTTTGAGCTCAGTTCTGGGAACTTCTGGTTTCTATTTCTCACCAGTTTCATATTTTAAATTCCCTGGGATAAGATCCTGATTGGCACAGCTTGAGTAGGGCACATCCCCCGAGTTGATGGGCTTTAGCCTGGAGGTCAAGGTCACACAGCACAGTCTTAGACATACTCCTCACTAACATGGGCTGGGGGCTGTTCTCAGAGAAGAAAACAGTCTATCTTAGGGGTTGATAACATGTGTTGTCTGCTCTTTGGAAAATGGTTTCTATAGGTTTCCTAATAAATCTTTGCTTGGACCTGTAGCAAAAATAAACAACCAGATATCATACTTTTTCTTAATTTAATAATTTTTGCATTCATTTTAATTGGACTAACTCCTTTTGAGGAGTCCTTTTAAAATACTGGGCCAGAATGGAGCCTAAACCTTGCTTTCTTCATATTCTCTTGACCCTTCCACCATCTCTGTGACTTAAAAATTTATATTGAGAACATTTCTCATTTCTTTCTAGAATAGATTCAGTCCATATATGCTTTCTGTATATTGCCTTACTAGTCCCACTGTCAGCATTACTTAATTTACATTGAGCACATTCCTAGCAATACCACCAACTACGAAACATTCTGTACATGTTCACACAGTATATATAATATTAAAACGAGAGAGAAGACTCTCAGAAGACATGAAAAAATCATGGTGTATCTTCATCCTCTAGCTCCTGTCCCTTACACCATTACCAGCAAGGCTATTCAAAACACCAACAATAACATTTCAAGACAATCTGTATCTTTTAAAGGCACATTTAAAGGAATGCCAATGTAGGTAAACTAGAAAATAAGAGCTCATATTTACCTATATTCTTTGTTAACAACCTAACTGAGGCCAACTACATATACTATCCAATTAGTATCTGAATGGAGTAGCCACCAAAAAGTCAACAATGGGAAATTTTAGAGGGAAAAGAGAAGACATGGGTGAAAAAACAGAATCTAATGTCTGAGAAACCCATCTGTGAAATCATATAATATATGTGACACCAGGTAAGACCCTACTAGGGAAAAAAAATTCTCAGATATATAGGATACCCTCAACAGAAGTAAAAGTGTTTTAGAAAAAAGGATAACAACTCATATGCAAAAACAGCAGATGTTTTTGAAGAATAATAATAGCACAACAATCAGGAAACAAAATTAATTCTGTCAAAACAGGTTACTGTAAACTTTCCGTTTATAGGTAATTAAATCTAAGCATTTAAATTACCTGTTTTATTATCACAGCAAGAAAGAAACATTTGAAAAATGAAGGCATCTTTCATATCTTAAAACAAGAGAAGAGAAAGTCAAGTAGTGAGTAGTTTAAATTCAGCAAAAAGCCATTTTCTGAAGAATGACAGGCACTCATCATCCTCAAGGCAGAAGGTGGGTGAAGAAGTGAGGAATCATTTTTGAACAAATTTTGGTTGCATTTAAGAAACTAGATAATAAGAGTAATAACAACAATAATTAACACACACATTGTGATTACATTCTAAGCATGTTAGTTATTAACTCATTTAATCTTCATCCTAACCAAGAAGTAGGCACTAATGTTATCCCCATTCTACAGATAAAGGAAAATAAGGCAGAAAGAGACTATTTATCTGCTCAAAGGTCTTGGAGGTAGTGATTGATGATATCAGGATTTGAAGGCAGACACTCTTGGTCTCAAAGCCCCATTCTCATCTGAATGCTGTGCTATCCATGTAATTCTAGTGTGTGTGAATGTGTGCTCAATTGTGGCTGAATCTTTGTGACCCCAAGGACTATAGCCCACCAGACTCCTCTGTCCATGAAATTCTCCAAGCAAGAATACCAGAATGGGGTGCCATTTCCTACTCCAGGGGATCTTCCCAACCCGGGGGTGAAATTCATGTCTCTTGCATCTCCTTCATTGACAGGCGAAGTCTTTACCACTGTGCCACCTAGGCATGTATAATTCGAGCTGGAGTTAACAATTTTTCTTGGCGCATGGTTGTTCAGTAAGATGGACACTAAAGATCTGTGTCAATTTCACAAGAAACTCTCAAAATCCATTTTCAATCCTTCTGAGAGTCAAGCAACTGAAGAGGAAGAACAGAGGTGTGGTTAACAGAACAGACTCTACAACCAGACTGCGTGGGTTCAGAATCCAAGCTCACCCACCTACCAACTCACTGACTGAGGGGAATTTACTTACCCTCCTGAGACAGAATGTACTATATCACTCACAAATACAGACTGCCCCTTTTCTGGGGAAACATTTTGACTTTCCCACCTCACTGATACTAGGCTTGGCAGGAGATCCACTTTGGCAATGAAATGTTGAGTAAAAGGAACATGTGCAACTTTGGGGCAGAAACTTGTAGAGCTAGGACAAAATCTGCCATTATTATCTTTCTCATTGTGATCAGCATTGTTTGAGAAAGAGGCTGGCCTGGGTCCTGGAGTGAGGCACCCTTGAAGGCAAGCAGCAGACACACCACAGACTCCTGCTGAGTTAAGAAATATACCACTGCATTTGTAACCCACTATAATTCGGGGGCTGCTTGTCACATACTGGCTCTCTTGTCTCATATACTCTCTGTGCCTCAATGTTCTACACCTGCTTTTAGGATTGCTATAGGAATTAATGCATATTTTTATAAAGTATGTAGAATAGTGACTGGCAAGCTGTATGGAAGTGTTCATGCTTATAACCATTTTCATCTATAACTGGTAGGAGATAAATATTAGTGAGCCAGACACTCACATGGAAAAAACCACAAGGAGAAAAAATCACTAGAGGAAACATTTCTGGTACTCATCAAATCCAATGCTTCTCTACTTCTCAGATTCTTTCAACTCAGTCCTAAAGTTCTACTGGTTGCCTTTTGGGCTTTTTGCACACTTCTCTTCAATGTTCCCAGTAATCTTTTTCATTTATTGACAATCCAGGACTTTAATATTGAAGACCTGAAGTCTCTAGTTTTCCTTCTGCAAGATCTAGTCAGTTATTTTGCCCATGAAGATGCACCTCTTTCATTTCCTTCAGCTATCATTTTGGAAATAGACTTGAACATCAGTCTTTCCATTGATGGAACACAATTTGAGTACGATCACGGCAGCTGCTATCACTGTTTCTAAGGGTGAAGGATTACATAACTTTGACAAGTTTTTTGCTTCATGACTTCTGACCAGCTTTAGTTTCCTAATGCACAATATTTTATGTAAAAGCTCCTGTTTCACAATGAATGTTCCACCCAACCTGCTTCCAGGGGATGCTGCTGATGACAACTCTGTACGCTGTGGCAGATACCGAGAAAGAGAAAGAAACTGTTTGGTGCTTCTAATCTATCTTAGATATCACAGGGCACTAATGTGGGAACCCAAGAGAGATCTTTCACAGCACCACTCTTATTTTAGAGAGGAGAAAATGGAGTGTCAAAGAGGCTGACTACAATTAAAATCTGAGCAAGAACAGAGTCATTAACAGAATCAAATCACTGCTCCTTCTAGTCTAATTGTGTTTATAAGTAAAATATTTGGTGGCGTGAACAAATCTGTACAAACTACAAAACATGCTAAATATTTAACAAATTCATTGACTCCATATTACTGTGCATCTTATTGGGTTTTAATCTGACCTATTCAGCTTACTGGGGCTTTCTGGGTGGTACTAGTAGTAAAGAAGCCACCTGCCAATGCAGGAGACATAAAGAGATGTGGGTTCAATCCCTGGGTCGGGAAGATCCCCTGGAGGAGGGCATGGCAACCCACTCCAGTATTCTTGCCTGGAGAATTCTCATGGACAGAGAAGCCTGGCAGGCTACAGTTCATAGGTTCACAAAGAGTCGTACACAACTGAAGCAAGCGGGTGAGCAATTCAGCTTACTAAGAAAGATACAGTAACACAGCCCCATTTTACTATGCTCATATATGATGTAGGACCAAGTCAGTATCAGGGCTTAACTAAATTAAGATATAAAACAGAGAGCAATTTGTTTATTACATCAAAAGCAGTTACTTGCTAGATAAGTAACTCATCAGCTATTTGCTCTGAAATAAAATGATTACAATGTCTATCACATTCAACAAAAACTGAAACAGGCAATAAATGGGATCAATCTTCAAAAAATAAATATACTAAAGGTAGCTGCTTTTTACTGTAGTAAATAAAAGCCAAAGTTATTTCAAGCATTCATCACTTCAATGACTTCTAAATTTGCTTCTCTAAAAGAAATGTACTAGAGATTAATAAATTTTACATAAAAGCAAATAGAATGTGTAAATTACTAAGGGGTTGACTGCCTTTTGATTCTAGCCATTTTCCCAAACTCAAAAGACATTCACTCAAGTTTTGTATGGCTTCTGTGTAATCATCTCCCATACAATTAAACAGGTAAAGAAAGGATATACTTTTTTTAGTGAATAATGATAAACCTGAGATTTGTAGCTAAAAACATTCTTGATCACAAATGCTTTGTTATTTTCTTTGCTCCTTGGCTACACTCTCATGTCTAACAGACAAAAATGAAAACAAAAGAAAGGGAGAAGGATTCTGTAGGCATCCACATACAAGAAAGGTGCAGTCCTTGAAAGTCACAATAAAAATAGATCATCATAGATGGGAATTCCATTAAAGAAGGACAATATAGTTGCTGTGGTGAAAGGCTCAATTCTTTTTTTTTTTTTTTTAATTACTGATAGACAAAGTCCGGAGCTGAAACACATTCTTAAGATCAAAGGCAAAATAGCAATGTCCAGTTAGTCCAAAAGAAAAGCAAACCTAGCAACAGACAGATTTTCTTGCAAATGGAGAATGTCTTTAGTACAATACAATAAGTCTGTTGTATGTGACACCTTGATAAATTAAAGAAACAGAAACACTGTCACAAAAGAAAAGGAAGAAAGGAAGGAAATTCACAAAACAGTGCCCACAGAAGATGGATAAGAACATTTTTAGAGAATACGTGCATTGATTAAAAGCAGGCAAGAAAAACAAGATAGCTGCTCTATCTGGCTCACCCCCTACCGCACAAGCCCTATTGTATTGTTTCTTTTGGCACTAACTACAAGAGAGCCTCATCCTATGTCTAATAATACTATTATTTATAAAATAGAAGAAAAACATCCTGATAAGAGTATACCTCAATAGGAAAAAGTCTCCTTCTATATAATCTGAGTGTCCAGATGAAAAAGAAACGCCTTTTCAAAGTAATAACAATTACAAAGCGACCAGTGAACAAGATAAGCACTTGCAGAAGGAACCACGCTGAATCTATTCAACCAACCAGCTTTTCTGTCGTGTGAACCCAAGAACGGATAACTGCTCCTCACTGGGAAAGCCTGCAGTGCTGTCAAAATCAGTCAATGCCAGTATATGGTTGGGGGCAGGGGAGGAAATCATTAAAGAGAAAAAGAAAGTTGAGAGAGAAACAGAGGAAAGGGTGACAATACAAGTTGTAATTCTGTACTCAACATTATATTCATTGACCTGTTATATTTAAGTCAATATGGAAGACACAGGGTTTTGAAAAGTACACACAACCACAACGGCCCCTGTCCTCCAAAAGCTAGAACTTATAAACTACTACTTTGGTCTCCAATTTTACCAATGCTCATTTCTTGCAAGTATAAAAAGAATGTTCAACTCTGTATGTGAAGTTATTTTCATATTCTGGCCAGTATCCCCATATTAATGTATTTTTGCTGCAAAGTACATTTCTACTATATTGAAATAAAAAATCAAAATAGAATGCATATTTTCAGAAGTCCAAGTTTATGAACAATCTATTGAATATGATGTTTCCTATTTCATAGCTTTATATGCTGATATGGACACCTAACTACATTTGAATACCAACCATCTTACATATGAAGTACACTCTGATCAGGTATTTCAGAGATGATGCTGAAAATTTCCTGGAGTTGGAGAAGAATAAAAAAATTCATAATACAATTAGATAGTACTTATTGAGCCATTAAATGTGGCAGCCACTGTCTTACATGCTGCTACCTCTATTATCTTATTGAATCCTCACAAATCTATCCTTCTTACAGATGAGTAATAAGACCTTCTAAATGCACAGTTATTTGAACTTTAAACCATTGCACTAAACTCCTTCAAGCCACGAACCTCCAGAGGAGATTCTGTGGAACCTAATTCGTTGTTGGTTATGAATGGAATTTTACACTGCTTTTGAAACATGATCAAACCAAGGATGATTCCAGCAATAATTCCCCAGCAGTGTCTGTAACCAGAAGTGCCAGGTAGCAGGGTGAGGACCTTTGAGCCACCCCTGCCCCTACCCTTAGGAGCAGGCCTACGAGTTCAAAATAGGAAATTCAGGCACGCAGTTCAGAGAAGCACCTTCTGACAGGTATGGGGAAAGGTCCAGATTTGGAAAAGCCCAGAATGCTTCTCAAAAGTCAAGTTCTATGAAGGGGATTCCAAAGCTAGTGGTCAGCTGGGAGTTTAAGTTTCAAGGACAGAATTCCAGTTTCTACAAGGTATGATAGCAATGTGATAAAGAGTCTTAGATCAGCTAAAGCATAGGGCAGAATTTCAGGGGATCTACTCTGAATACGTCAAATCAGAAACAAGGATAATCTGAATATACAAGCAGATGCATTCAAGTTTACTCTCCCATAACACTTTTAAACAAATTAAATAAAATGTATTAGTTCACTCCTCTGTTCAAATTGTGGGACCAGAGTAAGTGCCCGAATGAGTTCTGTTTTGAGAGCACGTTCACAAGTCCAATTTGTTCATTAAGTCCAACAAAGTTAGCCTAGTTCCCCAACTAACACAGTCAACTATATAGTACTGTACTGTAATAGGTTTGTAATACTTCTCACACAAACAATAAATAAACAAACACAAAAATAAAATATTTTTAATCTTATAGTACAGTATCTTGAAAAGTATAGCAGTTCAACAGCTGGCAACAGGGGCACATTTGCATCTTCGAAAGTTTACAACTGGAAGGTTCATATGCAGGGGACTTAGTATTAGTTTCCTGAACCTAGATAGGTTCATTTTGAGAAACGGTGAATCTAGATCTCTCTGGCACCAATACACCATGATGGAAAAGCCAGCCTTAGGAACATTAATTCCAGTATTGACCATCATGGATTTCTTGACACATTGTTCACATCTGGAGAAATCTGTCAAGGACAAAATCTAGACTAGCCTGCAGTTTTGCTGACTTCTACTTTTGACTTTCAGCCCTTCGCCATGAGCTAAATTCTGTGGATTCGTTCTAATTTTCGGAGAAAGATAATGGAAAGTGTGACATCAAATCTTACTTTTAAAATATTTATCTAAAGTTTTAAAGATTGATTTTGCTTTCTATAAGAACAGCCAATGTTAAAGCAAGAACTAAAAAATAAATATTATTATTTTAATAATAAAATAGTTATTCAGACAGAGTAAGTGCTTCATTCTTAAGTCTATACAAATATAGACATGACTCATGAGGCCAGCGGACAACTAGGGCCCCAGCCTAGAATCATGGACCACGTCTCCCTCAGTATCATGCTCAATGCCCAGTAGGCCTTGGTAGATGATTACTGAAATGAATTTTTCTAACATCTAAGTCTCAGAGTCTCCATCTTTAAACTCAAGTGATAATGTAGTCAGGGGCTTTCCTGGTGGCTCAGTGGTAAATAATCTGCCTGCCAATGCAGGAGACATGGGTTTGATCCCTGGGTTCGATCCCTGAGTCCAGAAGATCCCCTGGAGAAGGAAGTGGCAACCCACTCTAGTATTCTTGCCTGGGAAATACCACGGACAGAGGATCCTGGCAGGCCACAGTCCACATAGTTGCACAGAGTCGGACACATATGATAATGTAATCATTTCTCATTATTTATACATTACATACTTGCAAATTTGCCTACTCAGTAAAATGGATTTGCAACCCCTAAATCTATACTCGAGGTTTTCATGATCATTTGCAAACATGAATAGAGCAGCAGAAAATGTGAGTCACCAACGCCCACATTGCAAGCTGAGGTTAACAGGGCAATACCCTGCAGCCCTCATTCCGTAAACAAGCATCCGTCCCACGCTCTACTAACTGCCGTGTTTCTCTACACTTCTGTGTTTTTGCTGTTCTGGCCCTCCAATGTAGTGCTGAAATGTCATATACTGTCCCTAACTGAAAAAAAGCTATGCTGTATCTTACATACAAAACATATATGTTAGATCAGTTTCATTCAGGTATGAGTTATAATGCTGTTAGCCATGAGTTCAATGTTAATGTATCAATTATATTAAATAAGGTATATTTAAAAACATACATAGAACATAGATGAAGATAAAGTGCTGACTGGATGATGAAAACATTATCATCACAGGCTAGTAGAAACCAAACTCAGTATTTGCCTTAGGAGTGATGATTCATTCTACACCAAATCAATGTTTGTACCTAGCTCCTAGAACATCACTACCATGAATTATAAGCAGTGACTGTCCTTACTCAGTGTATTTTAGATCTGAGAAAAGGTAGGTTTGGAAAATGCTGGTGAAGTGACCAGCTCAAGTAGGCACTTAAGGAATCTGTCCCATCTAAAGGTAAAGCCAGTGTCTTCTCAGGTATGTGCAAGCAACATGATGTAAAACATCTATCTCTGATTCATTGTATTCTACAGAAGAGGGTATGAAAACATGAAACTGCATTTAAATATATCCCTGCAGTTAGTATACTAGTAGAAGCTGGAAATACTAAGATTATCTATACTCAATCAAAAGGCATCTGAGTTCCAGGTCAAGTAAATATAGCCTACTGGAATAGGCTATTAACTCTGTTACTTAGAAAATCATAGCCTTTTATGCATAAACCCCTCAAACAAATCCAATTAAAATGGCAAATCAGACTTGAGCATGTCAGTGACAAGTCTATAACCCCCATAATTTGAAATTACAAAGTTGTCCTCATTGTAAAAAAATTCCAGGGTTTCAACATAAAGCAGAAACTCACCAATAAGAACTGCTCCTATTTGATGAATCTAGAGAATGTACTTTAGGAAACAAGAGTATTGTTTAAAAAACTCTGCTTTGGTTAATTATGAAAAACAAATAAATGCACTCCTGAGCAGAGATAGACTGTGTGTGTGTGTGTGTGTGTGTGTGTGTGTGTGTGTGTGTAAAAGTGTAACAAAGTAACCCTTTCTTGGTAAAGATAAGACCCTTTTAATTCAGATTTCACTAACTCAGAATCAAGAGTCTAGGCAGGTATTGCTTTGTTCTATAAAAACATTTGAAAGGTAAAAGCACACTAAATGATATTAGAGGAGACTGAAGTTTTAGAATACTGTACTAAAAATTTTTTTTAAGTTTTTCAAGATTTTGAAAGCATTTATTTTCATACAACTTATTTACTTATTTATTCATTCAAGATGCACTAATTCCACACACCTTTATTGAGTTCCTCTCTGGGCTGGCCATCAGAGACACCCCCAGGAGAACAAGATGCAGAAAGCTTTCCTGAAGCTCACAATCTAGTAGGTGAGCAAACGTGTCAGCAAAGGCATCCCAAGGTGATAAATACCATGAAAGATGGAACCGCAAAAGGAGAAAAACAGCACTGAGCTGCGCTATGCTGCGCGGTGTTGAGTCGCTCGGTCGTGTCCGACTCTTTGCAACCCCGTGGACTGTAGTCCACTGAGCTCCTCTGTCCCTGGGATTCTCCAGGCAAGAACACTAGAGGGGGTTGCCATGCCCTCCGCCAGGGGACCTTCCCAACCCGGGGACTGAACCCAGGTCTCCCGCACTACAGGCAGACTCCTTACCATCTGAGCTGCCAGGGAAGCCCATGGAGCTGAGGCTGAGGCTTTGAAAAACAACCCTTCAAGGGGTGGCCTCATCTCCACGTTAAAGTATGGTTTCTCACAGATCCCCAGCCCAGGGTGGATGCATGAGACAAGTGCTCAGGGCTGGTGCGCTGGGAAGACCCAGAGGGCTCAGGTGGAGAGGACGGTGGGAGGGGGGATAGGGATGGGGAATACAGATAAATCTATGGCTGATTCATGTCAATGTATGGCAAAAACCACTCCAATATTGTAAAGTAATTAGCCTCCAACTAATAAAAATAAATGGAAAAAAAAAGTATGGTTTCTCTAGGGGCCATAGTACCAATCAGCTCTGCTCTAATAGGAACACTTGAGAAATAATGCAACTCTAACTCCATATGGGAGGGAGGGAAACCTCACAAACTCAATCTAGTTTGGATGGGCAACTCTCACCTTCACTGTCAAGTCACTTTTGCTGTCCAAACCACAACAAGGTGAAAGCAAGTTAGCCGGAAGGTGGAGATACTGGATCCCACCAGTGTTGTTTCTGGCTGGGAAAGTCATTAGGAGAGCACCCTGACTCTTGCCACTGAAAACATAGGTGCTCTCATCAAAGAGGGAGTACACAATTTTCATTACCCTGATGCTAGCTTGGCCAAGTGATGGAAAGCTGACACACCTTAGCCTCCCTCTGTAAACTGACACCTCTTAACTTTATTACCACCTCTTTTATCCCTTTCTCATCTCCCCCTGCTTTTAATGCAACAGGAATGTGATGGATGTCCTTTCCAAGACTTAAGTGCTGAATATGGATACTTTATCTGTTTGAGGCTACTGAAGAGGAACAGGATCAGTTGAAAGAACTCAATCCCCCCAGGTAGGTCATCTCCAAAGAAGCCCACACACACTAAACAACTTTCAAGAACCAAGAGCTCAGCGGCCTTGCTGCTGAGCAGGAAGCATCCTTGCCCACTCTGACCAACCAGGCTAGAATTAGAGTCACCTTGGCCTCCACTGCTAATCCTTCCTTGGTGCCACCAGGAAAAGGACCTGATCTACTGGGGAGATGCTGATAGGAACCAGAAAGAAGGCAGAGACTCGAACATCTATGAGGATTCTAGACACAAGGCAAGAACCACATTTATTTGAGAAGACTTCGTTCAACACAGTTCTGAGGGGAAAATGCCCAAGTGGGCATGTGCCACCCGTGAAAGAAACTGACTCCCTTCTAAAGTCTTCTAAATGTATGCAGACTATGGGACCATTATTCCAAATCCAAAGTCAAATAATACAGCTCCCAAACAAACAGGGATGAAATACTGAGTATAATGAAAAGAAGGTAGACATCAAAACTTATGACCCAAATGATTTCTCCAGCATGGTTTACACTATCATGATTCAGAAGATACCTGTTCTTAAGACTAAGGAAATAAATGCAGAAGCAGGTTTGGAGGGCCTAACATCCCAAAGGAACACTGAAACCTGTTTTTTTAGCATAGGTGTCAAGGAGGGTGAATTTAATGCATAATTTCATAGGAATCATCCCACTGGATGGAAAAGGTAGACCCCAGGAAGAGATGAGGAAATCCCAGCTCTCAGAAGGCAGCTAAAGAACTCTTTCTGGGGAACTTCTCTGGTGGTCCTGTGGCTAAGACTCCACGTTCCCAATGCAGGGAGCCTAAGTTAGATCCTTGACTGGGGAAGTAGATCTTTCAGGCCCAGTTAAGTGTTCACATGCCGCCAGTTAAAAAAAAAAACAACACTCTTTTCGTGCTTTCATTAGGTTAATACCTCTACCATCCAGTACTTATACTTCTCTAGTCTTTCCTTAAATGACTTCCAGAAAAGACTCCACAGCTTTTCTAGGCAGCCTCAAGTGTGTATCCTCCAAAGCAAAACATTCTTTCTTCTTTCCAAGTGAACTGGACCTATGGTAACTTCTCATTTAATCTCATTCTTACCTAGACAGGGTTCCATGAATTCATGATTCATGAGAGAGCATTTAAAGTGTCAAGAGGCTGAGCTCCTGCTCCCATTCTTCTACCATTTATATGGTTTCAGATAAATTACCACTTCTTTGGTCTCGGTTTTCCCATGACAAAGCAAGAGGGGTAGATAAAAGAGGATTAGTAAGTCCCCTTTCATTTCATATTAATCTACCTGGTACTTTGTAATATATCGCCTATTCCAAATTAATAACCAACTCAATTCCTTTATTAGGTCAGTAAAGACTCTGTCTGCAACACGGGAGACTTGGGATTGATCCCTGGGTTGGGAAGATCCCCTGGAGGAGGGCATGGCAACCCACTCCAGTATTCTTGCCTGGAGAATTCTCATGGACAAAGAAGCCTGGTGGGCTATAGTCCATGGGGTCACAAAGAGTCAGACACCACAAACATGGCATGCCTAAAATCCATAACATAAAAACTAGTTTTAAAATACCATCTTACAGTTACTCAGGCTGGATTCCCAAAATATGAAGTTTTTTATACCTGCCAGTCAAATCAGCCAAATGCCTTTATCAAAATCCATTTAATACATCATGTGGTGGCATCTTCCAAAATATGTTCACTTGTTATGTTTACCAGAAAGAATTTGTAATGAGCAGCTGCCTCAAAATTAATTAATGTGTATAGCTCACATGATAAAGTTACAAGCCAAATCCCATTATAAGTAATATATTTTCAGTGCATAGCTCAAATTGCAAACGACAGTGAAACTCCAGCTGATGGCCCATTTATTTAAAGCAGTACGTGAATCAACAAAACTACAGGAGCATGAAACAAATAGTTCTGTTCTCAATGTATATATTGAATAACATATTCTATGAAGTACTATACCATGGAATTCTAGCAAATTAAAGAAACCTTACTGATCCTTCATTTTTTCCTATAAACTGTTAACCTTCTCTATATAGAACCAAACTATAGGAAAATTGGAGTATCTGAATGCATTAGCTAGATTCTGATTTTACCCCCAAAATTATCAAGCCAAGGAATTATTTTATAATTGATTGATTGATTACCCCTTAATTGATTACCTTAAAATATCTCTATTTTTCACTTACATCCCATTCATGTGCTAAATTCCAAAGCATTTTTGAAGGAAACCAAAGCAAGGTAAATAAAGCTGAAACCCTGCTTTGCCAACATTTTTTAAAAATCAAAATCAGGTGTAATTGAAAGAAAATAATTATACACCTTGCTGGCACTTGTTCCATTTTTTAGAGCAAATGTTCATACTCACCTAGGGGATGTTCCATCTGCTTCTCTCATTTTAGTTTTCATGCTTTGCTTTAATTATTATACATAGATAAATTACCAAGATCTTACCGTCTCAAGTAACCCTGCTCTCATTTTTTCAAATCATAGTCTATCAAAAATGAAATCAGATTTCTTCAAAAAGTGGTATTTTAACAATCTTTAAGTTAGCAGAAAAGGAGGTCTTATCATCATACCATTTGGGGAAAGTATCATTTCTAGAATTGCATAATGGTATAACTGTATATTCTACAGTTTTGAACTTCGCCAGGCAAATAGAATATCTATTCTCTTGGAGTCTAAAATCCAAAATTAATGTGTAGGTATATTTCAAAAGGATAAAAAGTAACAAAACTGATAACATTAAACAGATACTCAGTAAATAACACAAGTGCACATCAAGGCATGAATGTCTGTGGCTTGGTCCATCAGGTCAATAGAAAAGTGACCCGGAATCGCAGGAGTGACAAACCTTGACCGCACCAAAGCCTCAATGAAAAGCAAAAGCTTTAGGACAGCACCCATTCATTTTGCCTTCCCCATGTCCCACCTCTGAGGCCCCCAAAGTAACTGCATAACTGATTTATTTCTCATCCAGATGGCTGGCGTCCTGTAGACAGACTTAAAATGCTGACTGTGTCTTGGGCATGCTTATTCAGTGAGTCTTGAAAGCCATTATTCACTAATTTCACGTGAAAATGAAATTTCAGCTTCCCATTGTGTACAAATAACTTGGCCACTTATGCCACGCACAGAAAGCGCCTTTTGCAGGCGGGAGTGGACGGCTGGAATGCAAAAGCCTTCTTGTGTGCTTCCCTGGCCCAGGCCCAAGCCGGCATATGGCGGCCCCACCAACCAGCTCCATGTATCAATAGAATACTAGGTGAACGCTTTAAGCAAGCCCTAATAATGTGATTTACAAGGCACACACTGGATGGCTGCTGTTTGCCTCTATTTTCATTCAGGGTAGAAGATAAATCTTATTTCAAATAAAAGCATTTGGTGACATGCTGCTCCCTTGCATCCACTGTCCCAACATGATCAGCTGCTAATATTTTGGTATATCTAGAAACAATCTTGAGTTCCTAAGCTTTCTTCCTTTATCGTTTTCTTATTCTACAATGCAATCCTCAACATAGGCTTCACTTTCTGTTTCTCATCTGGGACTAACAGGCATAGAAAACTGGTTTTTCAAGACCAAGTTAAAGGTTTTAGCAAAGATCATAGGCTTTGCCCTGGTGCAACATTCCCACGCCATGCTTCTAAACAACTATTGATATTTTATGGAATTTCATCCCAGAAATTGTTTGTTTTCAGAGGTCAAAGAACTCCCTTCCCCTCCCTTTCTGGGGTTTTAGCTCAGAATCAGCAGTGCTACTCACCAGTCATAAATAAAAATTCCCATGTAAATGTCCACGAACATTTCATACTGTTGCTGAGGAGCTCAAATGTTACCAAAATCACTGGTGATTTCAAGCCCTGAAATCTGACTTTTGGATCTTTCCAAGAAGATTTATTTACATCATGTTTGCAAAATACAATTTGTATTTATAAACAGAGGTATATGCCAGCACTCAACAATAGATGCAACAAGTCATAGCCTGGAACCATCATTTGTTTCCAGCAGAAGTTCCCAGAGATGTGAGATATGCCTGTCTAGGGAGATTCTTTCTCTTCATTTTGAGGAGTAAATGGCTTTTTCTCTCCTAGTTTTTATCTACCCTGCCACATAGCTCTCTCTTCCTCCCCCATGTCTGCAGAGGGCTAATAACCCTCCTCCTTTCAGATATCGCAGGAATGTGTTTTTACCCAATTGGCCTACCCCTAGGGTTGTCTCCTAGATAGCTGAATCTCAGGATGAGATGAGTGATATGGATTATAGGGATATCTGGTTCATTAAAAATAAACATGAGCAAGACAAAAGAGTTCAATCTCTATTTGGAATTACTCATCCAATTCCTGAAAATAACCAATGCTGTCAGCATTGAATGTATAAATACCCTGTTTCCTTTTTCTTTTTTTAAACCACAAAAACAACTGACAGTGCATTCAGAAAACTTAACTTTGACTTATTCCTGGAATCACAATCTACTCCAAAGAAAGGGAGACACCCCTGCATCAAAAAAAAAAGGGAATGTACTTTAAAAACAAGAAGCTGGCTCTAGCATGGAGCAGACTGCTGCTGCTGCTCAGTCATGTCCAACTCCATGACCCCACGGACTACAGTCCACCAGGCTTCTCTGTCCATGGGATTTTCCAGGCAAGAGTACTGGAACGGGTTGTCATGCCCTCCTCCAGGGGATCTTCCTGACCCAGGGATTGAAGCCTCCATCTCCTGTGTCTCTTGCATTGCAGACAGATTCTTTACCCACTGAGCCATCAGGAAAGCTCATGGAGGGGACATCCAGAGACAAACAGTGGTGGCTCCAGAATTTCTAGATGGGGTTTCAAAGGAGCCATCAGGTCAGAATGAGGAGGCAGGGTATTTGCCTTGAAGCTCTATTTGGAGAGCAAGCTCATACTTCTTTTATATTTTTTTAAAATTTTTATTGGCATGTAGTTGCTTTCCAAAGTCGTGCCATTTTCTATTATAGAGCAAAGTCAATCAATCATACGCATACAGACATCCCCTCTTTTTCATATTTCCTTCCCACTTAGGTCACCACAAAGCACTGAGTCAAGTTCCCTGTGCTGTGCAGTAGGTTCTCGTTAGTTACCTATTTTATCCAGTGAAGGTGAGTCAGAAAGAGTAAAACAAACATCATATATTAGTGCATACATGTAGAACCTAGAAAAATGGTTCAGATGAATCTATTTGCAAAGTAGAATTAGAGACAGACTGCAGACAACAAACGTACGGACACTCAGGCGGGGAAAGCGGGTGTGGGATGAATTGGGAGTTTGACATATAGCTCATACTTCTTAAATGGACTGTGGGTTTATAAAAGTGGCTGAGCGAATGGCTAAAGGAAATGCCACCATTAACTCTGTCAATGCAAACTTTGGTAACTCCTCAGAAAGAATATAGCTACTGTATGCAGTATCAGTAGGACCCTTCTTAGAAGTCAGCATGGATCTATCAGCCTTAAAAGAAATATAAATGATTGGACAAGCATCTTTGAAAAAAAAAACAATAGAGGTACTCAAAGACTCTACAATTCTCAGCTGGGAGACACATGAGCATTAAAGCAAAAGTGAACGTCTATTCCTCCTCCTCGAGTCTATTACAAATTATTATTGGGAAGGTGTTTTAATAAAAGGCCCATACTACAGAGGACTTTATACAAAAGATCAAGACCACTGTGGCACAAATATCAAATGAGCATAAAACTAGAGTAACATGATATATAATGTGTAGCTTGTATCCAAAATAAAAAAAAAAAAAAAAAAGAAAGAAAACTTGGTCCTAATATTGTTTTCAGAAAAGGCAATGGCACCCCACTCCAGTACTCTTGCCTGGAAAATCCCATGGACGGAGGAGCCTGGTAGACTGCAGTCCATGGGGTTGCTAAGAGTCGGACACGACTGAGCGACTTCACTTTCACTTTTCACTGTCACTTCACGCATTGGAGAAGGAAATGGCAACCCACTCCAGTGTTCTTGCCTGGAGAATCCCGGGGATGGGGGAGTCTGGTGGGCTGCCGTCTGTGAGGTCACACAGAGTCGGACACGACTGAAGCGACTTAGCAGCAGCAGCAGCAATATTGTTTTGGATTTTAAGTGTATACTGTTTTTGGCTGACCTTATTATAATGAATGTCAAAGCAATCAGTCTTAGGGTCCTTTGAGAAATCATTCTTTGTACCCATCCTTTAAGAAGATGTCTTCTCTGGTGGCTCAGACAGTAAAGTGTCTGCCTACAATGTGGGAGACCCGGATTTAATCCCTGGGTCGGTAACACCTCCTGGGGAAGGAAATGGCAACCCACGCCAGTATTCTTGCCCAGAAAATCCCATGGACAGAGGAGCCTGGTAGGCTACAGTCCATGGGGTCGCAAAGAGACAGACACGACTGAGCAACTTCACTTTTCACTTTCACTTTTAAGAAAAAAGGTCAAGTGCAGTAAAAGCCTGGACTCCTCTATAATTTAAGTGTAGCCCCCATTTTTTAAATCATGAAATAGAATTTCAATTGGTAGGGAGCTGCTCAACAGAACTCTACCTGGAGAGAACCTATCTAAAGACGTTTTGAACAGAAAGGCAGTTCTAGTCAAATCTAGGATAGGTGACGGCATTCTCAGAACAAAGCAAGTTTGCTTCCAGCAGATCCTAGATGGAAGCATTTCATTTATGGAATAATTCATTTCCTAAAAAAGACCTGACCTGGTAGCTACCATCTAGCTGTAAAGGTAGCAAGGGAAAAAATGCTGTGACAGCATTTTCTTTTGATTCAGCCCAGTAGCTATGGAAACTATCTTTTAAAGTCCAATTGGTCTCCTTCCCTGCAAACCATACAAAATAAAACTATTTCTCACCCTCCATGGATTCCATGTCTGGAGGCTTCATTTTTCAACACGTTTAACTTAGCTAAGCCCTCACCAGCTCTAGGTATTTGCAAGCTAAAGCTATCATATTTGATCGATACCATGGATTTAAATTAGAAAACCCATGAAGGCGTTTCTAAATAAAGCAGCAAGGAGTCCTAATGCCCAGACAACGAGGAGTAAACATTTGTTAAATCTGCTTGATATGCTCCAAGAAATACAATGTTTGCTTCTTTACATTTCTCTATTTCTCCTCTTCTCCAGAGGTAAGAAAGCATGTACATTTCCATCACTTGTAATGTCATCAGCCCATGAGTTTTTCTTGCAGCTGTACATACACCATAGGCTGAGTAGCATTCAGAGTGAAGAAGTTCCTTCTATTTAAGATTTTTCTTTTGTGGCTCCTTCAAGAGGAAAATGGTAGACAAGATAAAATATAAAGCAAGTTGGTGGTCTGACTTTTTCTATGTGGATTTTAATCATAATTCATTCAAAATGGAACTCCCTTCAGAAATTTATTTCTAGATGCAGTCACTCTAATTTTTTGAGGTTCACCAGGTTATATCTTAATTATACTTAAGTATTTCTTTTGGTACATGATTTGATAAAAACAGATGTCCTTTGTGCTCACTCTCCTACTCTAAACACCACTTTAATTCATCTTTATTGTCTCTTATTTTCCTCAGTTAAATCCTCTCAGAATCTGTTTCTCTGTATACAATCATCTCTCATCAGCAACCCAAATTTTGAAATTTGCAAAATCAAAATAGAGTAACTATTATCTTACAACATGCATAAATTTCTCATTGATTTTGTCATGATTTTGTCATCTTTCTCTTACATAAAATTTGTTTACAGCCCATTTGAAGAACGCTATACTGTTAGCATGACACTTAAAAAATGTCCAAGACAATCCTAGAGAACAACAAAGCTAGAGGACTTCTACTATGTTAAAGTCAAAGTGTTAGTCACTCAGTCATGTCTGACTCTTTGCCACCCCATGGACTGTAGCTTGCCAGGCTCCTCTGTCCACAGAATTCTCCAGGCAGGAATACTGGAGTGGGTTCCATTCCCTTCTCCAGGGGATCTTCCTGACCCAGGCATCAAACCCATGTCTCTAGCATTGCAGGCAGATGTTTTACCATCTGAGTCTCCATAAAGTTGGAGACTTGAGGCTGTTGGAAGCAAAAAATAAACAAATAGACCTATGGAACACAATGAAGTCTGAAACATATATATATGTGTGTGTGTGTGTGTATATATATATATATATGTATGTATGTATATAGAAAACAGGCATGTCAGAAATAGACAGTCACTTGATATATAACAAAGATAACAAGGGAAAGTATTTGGGAAAGAGTGGTCTTTTCACTATGTGATTTGAAGTCAGCTGTGTATCTACTGGGGGTAAAGTGACTGTCGAGTCTTTACTCAAATCATAAACCAAAATCAACTTCTGAGGGACTTCAAATATAAATATAAAAGACAACAAAGTATCTATTTTAAAAAGCATAGGAACATGTATCTTCATAATTTTGGAATAGGTAAAGGATTTTTAAAGAGGACTCAGCTAAGCATTAAGGGGAAAAACTGAAAACTCAGCTTTATTGTCAAGACACATTCAAGAGAATGAAGAGATTAAGTTTCAGGGTAGGAAAATATATTTGCAATTGTTAGGGGAAGCACACTGATTGAAACCGTCCACCCTGGCCAGGCAGCATAGTAACCACTTGCATAAGTTGTTTTATGACAGGAGGTCCCGGTAAGGGACACGGAACTATAAGCCTCCACTACCAATAAGAGTTCGGGAAAGGTCAAAAGGTGACACCACACGTCCGACCCAGAATCCTTCTCTCTGACATTCATTTGGCAGAACAAGGCGTGCACCACCAGGAAGGACTCTGAGTCAGAAATATTGGCTAAAGACAACCCTGAAAATAATCCCATCACCATAAAACCCAAGACTGCAAGCCACGTGGCAGAGCAGTTCTTCTGGGTCCCCTTACCCTCCTGCTCTCCACCCGGGTGCCCTTCCCAATAAAACCTCTTGCTTTGTCAGCACATGTGTCTCCTTGGACAATTCATTTCCAAGTGTTAGACAAGAGTCCATTTTCAGGCCCTGGAAGGGGTGCCCTTTTCTGCAACAGAATATCTATATCCAATTTAGACTTGGATCCATAGTATATATAGAATTCTAAAAATAAATGAGAAAAAAGAGATAGAACCCATTGGAAAAATGGGCAAATGACTTGAACAGACCATATCAAAAAAGAGGATACTTAAATAGCAAATAAACATATGCATATCAGTTTCATTAGTCATCAGGGAAATGCAAGCAAAGTCACAGTTCAATACTGCTACCACCCACCAGAGAGGTGGTGGTTTATTTGCTAAATCACTTCCAACTCTTTTGTGACCCCATGGACTGTACCCACCAGGCTCCTCTGTCCACGGAATTTCCCAGGCAAGAACACTGGAGTGGGTTGCCATTTCCTTCTCCAGGGGATCTTCTCGACCTAAGGATCAAACCCACATCAAATCCATTTCAGGCAGATGTTTTACTGCTGAATCACGAGGGAAGCCCACCATTCCACCAGAGCGGTTAAGTTTAAAAAAAAAGAAAAAAAAAATACCAAGTGTGTGTTGGCAAAGATGTAGAGAATATGGAATTCTCATAACTTAATGATTTAATTTTATCAAAGGAAAAAAAAAGAGTGGTGGCAGACACTAAATGATTATAATGCTGGCACCAGCAATGACCATATCTTCCCACAGCTGTGCTGTAGGGAGATCTGAGAAAGGATAATGGTGGAGGATTGAATCTATCTAGATACACCTGGTGGAAGAAGGTGATGTGAGCCTGAAGTGGAGACAAATACAACACTGAATTTGCAGTCTGAGGAGAGAGTGCTAAGAAAAATTCCAGAGAGAGGATAGAATGCTGGGAGAAATGGGTGGTGATTGTAAACAGACTGAATTTCCACAGTGAGGTCTGTAAAGAGAAGCTGCTGGGGAAGATAACACTGAACAAGTTCTATTCTAATGGAAAAAAAAAATCATCGCCCACTCTTAGATCCCTTAGATAGAACAATGGCATGAGAAGAAGCTTGTGAAAGAGGTATCTTAATTCATCCAATTACATTTACTGTCATTTTCTGGAAAATTGTGGGAACTGATATATTAGTTGAGGATTAAACTCATTTTGATACCACCCTTATGGCAGAAAGTAAAGAACTAAAGAGCCTCTTGATGAAAGTGAAAAAGTTGGTTTAAAGTTCAACATTCAGAAAACTAAGATCATAGCATCCGTTCCCATCACTTCATGGCAAATAGATGGGGAAACAGTGGAAACAGTGGCTGACTTTATTTTTCTGGGCTCCAAAATCACTGCAGATGACGACTGCCGCCATGAAATTAAAAGACGCTTACTCCTTGGAAGGAAAGTTATGACCAACCTAGACAGCATTTTAAAAAGCAGAGACATTCCTTTGTCAACAAAGGTCCACCTAGTCAAGGCTATGGTTTTTCCACTAGTCATGTATGGATGTGAGAGTTGGACTATAAAGAAAGCTAAGCGCAGAAGAATTGATGCTTTTGAACTGTGGTGTTGGAGAAGACTCTTGAGAGTCCCTTGGACTGCAAGGAGGTCCAACCAGTCCATCCTAAAGGAGATTAGTCCTGGGTGTTCATTGGAAGGACTGATGCTGAAGCTGAAACTCCAATACTTTGGCCAACTCATGCGAAGAGCTGACTCATTTGATAAGACCCTGATGCTGGGAAAGATTGAGGGTAGGAGGAGAAGGGGACGATGGAGGATGACATGGTTGGATGGCATCACTGACACAATGGACATGGGTTTGGGTGGACTCTGGGAGTTGGAGATGGACAAGGAGGCCTGGTATGCTGTGGTTCATGGGGTCGCAAAGAGTCGGACACGACTGAGCAACTGAACTGAACTGAATTGCAATTATCCACAACAATTTTGCTAAACCTGATATTCCTTAAGAAGAGGGTAGACTAGAAAACTCCACAGTGGAAAATGATATAGATGATCTTATTTGCAAAACAGAAATTGAGACACAGAGAACAAATGTACAGACACCAAGATGGGAGGGTGGGATGAATTGGGAGATTGGGGTTGCCATATATACAGTACTATGTACAAAACGGATAACTAATGAGGACCTGCTGATAACCAGGGGGCCCTACTGAGTGCTCTATAGCGACCTAAATGGGAAGGAAATCCAAAAAAGAGAGAACATATGTATATGAATGGCTGATTCACTTTGTTATATAGTAGAAATTAACACAACATTATAAAGCAACTATATTCCAATAAAAATAAATTTAAAAAGAACGAAAGAAAACACCACAGTACATTCCACAGATGCTTAGCAAGAATGTACATGCTGCAACTGATCCAGGATGGGAGTGTGGTAGGGTGCGGGATACCTGATGGAGGGAAGATGAGGAATGTATGTAATGGCTGACTCATCGAGCTTGTCTTCATTTCATCTGGTGCTTTAGCATTGTTTTTAAAAAAATATGTTTTTGTCACACATGTGTATGTGTCCTGTATGTGTATATATTCACACGTATGCATGCATTAAGTTGAAATATAAGGTATATTTCTTATTGTGGTTGGCAGTCAAAAAAACTGGGAAAACATGACTCTGAAAGTAGAGTTCTGTAGAATGAATTTGAACAAGGCAAGGCTTGAATGTTTGCCAAAGAACACTGAATGACAAAGAGATACACAGTAGATGAAAGAACAGGCAGTAGAATCTAGAGTAAGGGTCTAGAGCAAAAGTCTACAGTACGATGACATTCAGACCTTCCCAAGTTTTTGCTTAAACCTTAGGGTTATTTGTTTCTCCCTAAATGTCCTTTTTCCCAAGGCTCTTCAATTCAGCACTCTTTTCAATAATATCAAATGAGTCTGGAATTTAATCATTTCCTATGTTCTTTTGTATTTTTATAAAACTTTCTTGGATTATAGTTGATTTACAATGTTGTGTTAGTTTCACAGCACAAAGTGATTCGATTTTAATATAAGCATATATCCATTCTTTATCAGACTGTTCTTCCCATACAGGTTATCACAGATTACTGAGCAGAGTTCCCTGTACTGCACCGTAGATCCTTGTTGGTTATGTATCTTATATATAGTAATGTGTATATGTTAATCCCAAGCTCCTGATTTATTTTCCCCCCACACACATTTCCCCTTTGGTAACCATAAGCTTGTTTTCAGTATCTGTAATTCTGTTTCTGCCTTGTAAATTCTAAACTGCATTCCATTTGGAACACCTAATACACCTAGCACTGCCTAAAAAGGGTCAAATAACTGGCAATTTGAGGTGAGGCTGCAAGCTGTCTTTTCTTTAATTTATCTCGTTAGTTATGTCTCTACATCATTTTCACTAAATAAATCCAGCATCGGCAAAGCTAATGGCTGTTTTATGATCATGCCATTAATGATGTTGACATTAAAAACTGTGACGAATGTTAAAAATAAATTTTTACATACAGCAATTTTATTCTATGTTAATTTCCTACCTCCTTAAAATTACGCAGACTTCAATTAAAAGAACATAAAAATTTCCCAACCCTTTCAAATTTTATAGCATTAAATTAAAATCCAATAAGCAGCCTCTACCCATGCCCCCACCATCACCACTTTAAATTAAAAAAGAAAACTCACTAGGAACCCAAGGTCTTTAGGCAGTAAAAGCATTCCAATCAGCTACACAAAGCATTTATTGTGGGATAATATCCATGAATAGTTAAAGGCCAACTGAAATATCTGAGTATATGTTTTCTTTATATAAACTTATGCTGAGAATGGAGAAGGCCTTCATTCATTCTGAAACTTGGCGACCTGGAAGTAGGCAGTCACGGAATATCTCAAGTGTATATTCACTTCCTGTTCTGAAAAGATCTGCTTTTCCCCATACTCTACAGTTCTGCAATTTCCCCGCTTCACATCCTATTTTCTGCTAAGGCTTACTTGAAGTCATGTTTGTCTCATGTTACTTGCTCCAGAATTACTCTAAAAACCTTTCAGATATGCTACTATCTTAGGAAAAGGGAATTGAAACTTTCAGAGTCCTATCTGGGTATCTGCAGTTGCTCTGTCAATAAAGCCATGCGCTGATTGCTTACTAATTGACCCATCACGTTACTGACGAAGTGTTCAAAGCAGTTTAGGAATTCAACCCCAAAAGCTGCATGGATATTCTAGAGAAACTATTCTCTCACTGCCTGGGAAGAAAATGGACTCCATGCTGAAAGGGGAACAGTAATGAACTTGACCCTGTGCAGCTGCCTTCCTATTCAGCCAGTCACATGACCTCCCTTGATTTCATGACAGCCACTTTTAGAAGATGGTGCGATTACACTGCGATATTGACCAAGTGGGTGAGTTTAACTGCACTGCTATTGTTTAGGACTGGCTATTTTTGAATCTACAGCCAATCACACAGCGGGTATGCATGTTCCACCTCTTGCCGTATGCTACTCATATAAAGCTTCTTTGTCCATCTGTTTCTCAAACAAAACCACTCAGGGCTCCATGAAACCAAAAGCAATCTGTGTTTTTGGGATGGAGACAGTGGGCATGTGTCTTAGCCCCACGCTTCTCTACAACAGGCATTGAACACTATATGGGACGCTAATACATGAGGCCATTTCAGGATTGAAGCCAAGAGCCTTGGTTTCTAGTCTAAATTCTGATACCACCTGACCATGTGTCTTTGGACTGCACTTGAACTTTCTAGGCCTTAGTTTTCTAAGTTATAAAATGCAGGGGCACGACAATGTTGAATGTTGAAAGCAGTTCAGCTTTAAAGTTTTCTTCTATATGGATTAGGAAATTGCAACCCACTCCAGTATACTTGCCTGGAAAATTCCATGAATAAGAGGAGGCTGACAGTCGGCTACAGCCCAGGGGGTTGCAGAGTCGGACACAACTGAGCGAGCATGCACAGCACATGCCGCTCATAACTGACACGTTTACAGTGGCATCTTCTGCTCAGACTAACCCAGAGCACCCACAGAACATTTGACTTGCTTCTGTTTACTCCCCTACTGGATCAACAGATCCAATCCTGGCCCCTGGGAAAACCTACTTCCTTCCTCAATTCCAACCAATAACTTAATAGTTCAGAGAGAAATAACGCTCTCCCCACTTTTTTTTTTTTTGATGGGCATTTTGAGTTTTTGATGGGCATTAATTACCCTTGTATGTTTCTCGGTATCTTACTTTCTCATTTTTATTTCCTTCCTCTGAGTCTGCCAAGGAAGATAACTCTAAATTCATTTATCCCAGACTATGGGTGTCCCTTTAGTCTCCCCCCAGCCCACAATCTGAATCCACTCCTGACATCTTGATATCCCCATTTAAGTAGTTTTGGACGAAACGCTATCACCCACATGCGAATGTAGCAGTCAGTCTCTAAGTGGACAGATGAAGCAAGTACTGCTGCTGCTGCTAAGTCGTGTCCGACTCTTTGCGACCCCATAGATGGCAGCCCACCGGGCTCCTCCGTCCCTGGAATTCTCCAGGCAACAATACTGGAGTGGGTTGCCATTTCCTTCTCCAATGCATGAAAGTGAAAAGTGAAAGTGAAGTCACTCAGTCGTGTCTGACTCTTCGCGACCCTATGGACTGTAGCCTACCATGTTGGTTATAGAGTGATGCCTTCTTATGTCCACATTAAAAGGACCTGCTGGGTTACACCTCTTACTTCAACCCCAGAACAACTTAACCCAACATAAATGTGCCCCCCCCCTACTTGTTATGACACTTCTGACTGCCATTATGGCCCATTATGCCCTGATCCTTCTGGCTTTAATTGAGATGTGACACAATCTTTCCATGTCCCCAGAACTCTCTATGATTAGTCATATAGTGTTCCCCATCACCATTAAGCTGTCCACAGCCTAGTCCCTGAAACCTCGGAGAATATTACCTTACATGGCAAAAGGGATGTCGAAGGTATGACCAAGTCAGGGGTCTTGAGATGGGGGCAGGGGATGATCCTGGGTCACCCAAGTGGACCCAATTTTATCACATGGATCCCTGTAAGAGGGAGGCAAGGAAGATCAGTACCAGAGGAGGAGATGTGGCAACGGAAGCAGGAGTCAGAGTGACCTAATTGCTGGAAGGGTGCCATGAGCCAAGGAATGCAGGTGGTCCTTAGAAGCTAGAAAAGACAGGGAAATGGATTGCCCACAAGGGCCTCCAGAAGCAATCAGTACAGCCGACACCTTGACCTTTGAACTATAAAGTCCATTTCAGACTGCTGATCTCCAGAACTGTAAAGACCATAAATGTATGTTGCTGCAAGCCACTGAATATATGGCAAATTGTTACAGCCAGCATTAGGAGACTAATACACTCTCAAAGACTGCTCTAGGTACCACAATCCCCAGTCTGACCTGATCCCAGCACCCTTCCTTTGTCTTCCTGTTTTTTCCCAGGGCATGTTTACTGACCACCTCCTATGTGCCAGCTCTGTGCTCCATACAGAACAGCATGGACACACTGTCCCCATGTATGAAGTCGATGATCAAACCCAAAGTCAATAACAGCAAATGACACGAAAGCTACAAAGGAGGCAAATAATGTTCTCCATGGACTGGATGTTTGTATTCTCCCCAAAACTCATAAGTTGAAGCTCTAACCTTGGAGGTGGGTACTTTGGGAGGTAATGAAGGCATAAGCTTAGAGCTCTCATGAATGGAATTTGCAACCTTATAAAGAAAGACACAGGAGAGGACACAGCAAGAAATTGGCAGTTTGTAAGCCAGGAAGAGATTCTTCACCAGACACTGAAATGCCAGGCATCTTGATTTTGGAATTATGAGAAATGGAGCATCCGTGGTTTAAGCCACCCAGTCTGTGGTATTTGTTACAGCAGCCCCAGGTGACTAAGACATTCCCATGGGAGCACATTGTGGGGGCTGACTTCATCTCTGGAGGAAGGAGGCTTAAGATAAGACCTGAAAGAAGAGGAGGCTTTATCCTGGAGATGGGAGACAGGCAGCCAGCAATGAGCTTTGAAAGCAGAGGAAAGGTCCGGGCAGGGTGTGAAAAAGGAAGCAAGGAGAAGGCAGACTCTATCAGATCCACTACTATGCCACGGCAAAGAATGCTTTTTTTTTTTTTTTTGGTTTTGCTTTTGCTTTAACTTCAATCTAAGGGGAGAGAGTTTAAACAGAGGAATTACAGGATATCTGCAAATATCAGGTTCCTGAGATGCAATCAGAGCACGGACTCCAGAGCACAAGGAAAACATCAGATTTTTCTTCGCAGTTTGATGAAATGTGCAAGTATTTCCCAGGCAGAGTATCTCTCAACCCACAGCTTTGGAATAAACCTTTATCAGAAACAATCCATCTTTTGGTGAGCTGGCCACAGAGCAGTGCCCCAGGGACATGGAATAAAGAAGAAAACATGCCTAGGAGAAGAGGGGAAGAGTGCATTCAAGACAGCCCCTGGTTGGGGCAAGCTCCCAAAACTTGGACCTTGGGTGACTCCCTGGAGAGAAGCCCAGATCCCAAGTGAGCAGGGCAGGTGGAGCCGGGTGGCCCACTTTTCCTTTTGCTCCTAGTTGGAACCCCAGAGGGCTGAGCCTTGGCCTCCACCACGACAATGGACATGATTTGTCCTTGGCTGAGTTCACAACCTCACAGAAGAGATACCACCCTTGAAGGGTGCTGAGAAACCGTGCCAGACACGCCTCCCAAAACTTTGAGGGGGTGAGGAGCATGAGGCCAACTGCCTCTGAGGCAGGCTCTGCCCTCCTGGGCACCTCACGGCCTGCTAATTCCTCAGTGGAAAAGAACCCACATCGGAAACAAATTCTCTCTGATTTACTTTTATTTGCCTTTAAAGCAAGTATCTGCTGCTAGTCACAGTCAGAGCGTGCTGCACATGCACTCACTCAGTCGTGTCCAACTCTTTGAGACCCCAGAGACTGTAGCCCACCAGGCTCCTCTGTCCATGGAATTTTCCAGGCAATAATACTGGAGTGGGTTGCCATTTCCTACTCCAGGGGAGCTTCCTGACCCAGAGATCGAACCCTCATCTCTTGTGTCTCCTGTTTTGGCAGGCGGATAAATATATCTGCCAGTTTGGAAGCCCCAGTCACAGCAGTGAAACAGAAAATAGACAACTATATAGATGTTGATCCAGACCCTAAAACTGCCACTGAGCTCCCCCAAGGCCAGGCCAGGCCTTCCTGGGGCAGGTCAGGCTTTGCATGAATATGCTGGTCATTATTTTGTGACATGGCTATGGACTCACCAGGCAGAGGTTTTAAGGGGGATAATAACACCAAATACAGCATCCAGCACACACCAATTGCCAAAAAACTACATACAATCATTCATCATTGACTGTGCAAGGCACTTTAAGTATGCGACTTTAACCTAAAGCAAGTTCACTACCCATTGGGAATTGAGAATTTTTAGATGTTAAGTTTAGAAAATACAAATGAAATCAGTGCATACAAAGAAACATGAACTTATACCATTTATTTTCACAGGTTTATTTAAGAGCAATGAAACCGAGACATGATACAAATGTGAATGTTCAACCTCACTTTGTTTATTCCAGTGGTTCTCTGAAATGGAGGGCTTAGACCCCGAAATGAGGAAGTCTCCTCATGTCTGGCCTTGGCCATAACCCACTAAAATATTATTTTTAATTTCTCTAGGAAAAAATAATTTCACAGACCTGGAGTTCAAGAATTGGAACTCCATAACACAGGGGGAAGGTAGCTGCTGTGAGCTAATATCATCCATCCAATACTTTCCAATACCTGAAGCATCATTGTTCAGTCTAATCCCCACATCTCCTGATTAAACAAACATGAGAACAGAAGCCTGGTTTTTAGACTGGAGATATGTTTATTAGAAATGAGGAGAGAGTTCCTGGCAGGAAAGGTTACTTAGAAAAGCTATAAAATTTTTTTTCCAGAGGCTTTCAAAAAGGAAGAAATAAATATATCTGCTCAAGTTGGTTTTGACATAACCATGCCTAGAAGCGGTTGAAAAGAGACTCTCGAAGCTTTCATTCTCATCCCAGAGCTCTCTTTCTGGTCACATACACAAAAGCCCAACCTCCCAACAATACCACAATTCACAGATACCCCATCACTGGTGGAGGCTGAGCCCCGCTTCAGAACCACCAGACACCATCAGATCAGAACACAAAAGATCTGTGAGCAGAGCACTGCTGCCAAGGAAGAGTCACTGTTCAATTCCAAGGTCACATTTCAGCTGTCCCGACTTGATTTAGGCAAAGAAGATGCACTAGCATTTTCCTATATCCTTGTGGGAGTGAGTCCAACCTTCCCCTTTCTAAAACAGAAGTCTCTGAGGCCAGAGTCAGACTGCCAGAGAGCAGCACCAAATGCTAATGAAGAAAGCTTCTCTTCGATGCCAGCCAAAAGGAGGGGCTGGAAGGCTTCGAAAGTTCTAGTACATAAAGTCTACAAGTTTAAATCTGGGACTGATGTGCTGCTGGTAGAATCCATCCCAATGCTTAGAATAATCTTCTGAAGCAGCCATTTACAAAAGTAAGCCACGGTCCTTTCCCATCCTCCTGAGGTAGGTGGTGAGTCCCGGTGGCCTGCCAACTGCAGCTTTTGTGGTATGTGTGGGGAAGACTGTCGGCTACCTTCTGGACAGAGGGATTCATTCACATCACCGCTCCTGTTAAGGGATAACCGGTTCTGTGTTTCAAGGGAAAAGATGCCAACTTTTCCCAAGTTGCCTTTCTTTGAAGTGGGCAACAATAAAAGAATCCCTGACGGGAAGCCAGGTGAGTAACCCTCAACTTTCCACTCATTTATGATGACAAAAAGCACAATAATAATGCTCAATGCATTTGAAAATATAATAACTATTTTATACATTTTTATTAACAAATAAAAAAAGTAAAAAGACATATGTATCCCTATGCTCATTGCACACTATTCACAAGACATGGAAGCAACCTAAATGTCCACCAATAAATGAATGAGTAAAGATGTGGTTCATATATACAGTGAAATACTACTAAGCCATAAAAAATAACCAAACAATCCCATTTGCAGCTACATGGATGCAACTAGAGATTACTGTACTAAGTCAGTCAGAAAGAGAAAGACAAATACCATATGATGTCCCTCATATGTGGAATCAAATATGATAAAAATTAATCTATCTATGAAACAAAAACTGACTCACAGACAGAATAGACTTGTGGTTTTAAGGGGAAGCAGGGGGAGGAGGAGGGATAAAGTGGGAGTTTGGGATTAGCAGAAAGTAGCAGAATTAGGAAACATAGGGAGAGTTCAGGTCCTATCTATCACCCCACGCTTCCCCTTAACACCCTCCACTCATTACTCTTCCCTTCTGCTCCCACCATCCCCACTCCCATTCCATTTCACCACATTTATCTCTAGAGTGGAAGCAAGATGGGTAGGCAATATCTCAGGTGCAGAGCCCCTGCAATGAGACTCTATTTCTACTTTTTTTCAAGCTTCATGCCATTGCAAAGGTTACTTAAAGTCCTAGACGCAGTTTCTCTAAATGTAGAATAGGTGTATAGGTCAAAACTATGGGAATTTCAGAGAGAAGAGGAAAAATATATGCAAAAGTGGTTTAAAGTTAAAAACTCAAATGTGAGGTGTCATTACCACAAAACCCTACCCAGACATGTTCCACCAGCTCTTCTACCATGTGAACCTCAACATGAGAGAGAACAGTGGACACTAACCTGTTCTTTAGAAGAGCAACCAGGCTACCCTCTATTAACGCATGGAGTGGCAGAGAGAGACACAAATCCTCTGCTCATAGACTGGAGTTGTCTTATTCATGGCACCACAGCAAAGGTATGGGAAAGACATCCTTAAAAACTTTGAACAATTAGAATGACTCTGACAGTTACGCATAGTCCCCTCCATCACTGAAAACAGGTTGGGCCTGTGAATCCCTATAACCCATAGAACATGGCAGAAGTAACAATCTGCCATTTATAGAACTAGTTTTGCCCTGAGACACCATGTAAGAAGTCCTATTGGAAAGACCAAGTGGAGTGAAACACAGAGCCAGCCATTTCAGCATCCCACCGAAGCACCAGACATGTGGGTGAATCATCTTGGATACTACAGGCCAGTGGGGTGCCCAAAGGATGGCAGCCCCAGCCAATAAAGAGCAAAAGAACCACTCAGCCGAGCTCAATCAACTCAGAACTGTAAGAGGGTGTACAATGAAAGTTCTTTTAAACCCTAAGTTCAGGAATTGTTTATCAGGTAGTAAAGAAAACAGTAACAGTAGAGAAGAGGAGAAGGACAGCTACCTTCATCTGAACCATCACTATATACCTCATCTAATACCTTCATCTGAACCATCACTATATACCTCATCTAATCTTCACTAACACTGAGTTTATGGTACCAATTCACACATGAAGTTGGGTGAGGTAAGTTATCTAAGGTCGAGAAGACATGGATTTAAAATCCAGCTCTGACCACAAAGCCCATTTTCTTAATAATTGTGTTATACTTTTCACAAAACGTATGATAAAATTACTGGTTTCTGATGAATCATTGGAAAATTGGGTTAACAGAAAATGTTGCTAATTATTAGATGCTTATTTTAAATAATCTAAATGGAGCCCATGTATTATAGTGAAAACAGCTTTTCAACTAGGAGCCTGGAAACTTGAACTTGACTTCTGACTTAATCACCAGCTATATAAAAATGAACATGCAATTTGACTACCAAAAGGTTCCTTTTATGAAAAATGAAAATAATGTCTTAGATTTTTGTGGTGGTTGTGGGATCAAAATGATATACTTAATATAAAGAACTTCTGTAAGCCAAAAAGGAAAAAAAGTCCAATACAAATGTGAAAAATTGTTGAATTAAGTTGACATTTCTCTATTCAATAGTTATCAGAGACATTCCCAGTTTCAAACTATCTGTGTTTTTGTGCCTCCTTCCAAAATAAATGTTCATATAATTGCTGTTTCGTTTCCAGAGCTTTGGGACACACCCCTTTTTAAAAATGGGAAATAAACTCAAAGATAACTATAATACATCACTTTTATTAATATTTTTGGAGGCAACATTGTAAAAAGCAGAAACCTTTTGACTTGTAGTGAATGTCTCTATTCCTCATCCCTTTGATCCATTAATTTATAGGAGTTTTGTTCCTTGGGGAGCGGGGCGGGAGCAGTAGCTTTAGGTAAAGTGCAATAAGAATACTCATAATCCTGACATGGGCAAATAGAGGTCTCCTCCTGGTACCGGATACCAGAAAAGAAGTGCGAAAGAGATCACGGCTACAGATTCTGTCTGGCAAAAAGCAAATGTTGTATATGAAGTTATCTGCTCTATTAAATGAAATCAGATATAAGAATTCTCATAAAGAGAAAGAAACTCTTCGCTCCTTGGGTAGGCAGTGGCAGCTAAGAGCATTACAATATCCTCTGAAGTAAATGCCTAGATTTCTTTTAGCAGTTCTTATTTTGGAAACCAAACGGTGTCACTGGTAGTCTCAACAATTTATCTGACTTCTTTCATCGGAAATAAAACATAGCACCATAATAAGATAATACATGCCTAAAGCTTATATTATAGCGTTAAAAATAAGAGTTTTATTCATGAACAATTTATGTGCCAGCTCCTGAGTATGAGAGGACCAGTGGTAAGGAAGATGCTTCTCTTATTAAAGATATAAGATTATTCTTTTCCAAAGGCCTCAAAGCATATATATTTTCTAGTATGTGAACAAACAAAATATCATGGCTTCTACTGAAAAGTGGAATGAACAATGGTAGACTAAAACTAAATAAAACAATAGGTTTATGTTTTAATGCTTAAACATAAAAATGTTTAAATAAACCAAGAATAAAGTTGGAAATATAATCTGATCAGTCTGATTTCAAATATGCAACTTATTTTCTAAGTAATGGTACTCATCATATTATGCTAATAAAATATGCATAACATATACAAGTGTTTGCTTATACTTATGTGACATATTCTTATCTGTTCATTAAACAAAATGGAACACTACCCACTCTTCTTAAATCTAATTGCATAGAAATAGAAGCTGTGAGTAGGCAGTGAGACTAAATCCTTCATTAAAATTAACAATCCCATTAGGAAAAGTTGTGCCCACAAAATACAACCACTGTAGATTGATTGTGGTTGATTCAGCATGCCTTTGTTCTAACCTTCCTCAAATTGTTTTTTTATTATGAATATTAATAATACCTTGTTCATGTTTGCTTTTCTTTTTATCAAAAAACATTTATGAGACTCTGAAACTTTCTCTTAAATCTGCATGCAAAAAGGCAGGTCAATATTCTCACAAGCATATTAAAATTGTGGTTTAGAGAAAGAATGACAAAGACAAAAATCTTCAGGATATTATAACCATCTACTTAGGAAATTAATGTGACTGTACAAACTAGTAAAGACATTTGGCCTGGATTATTATCTACAATATATGAAATGGAAGAAAAATATATCCTGTAGTTGAAAAGAAACAGCAAAACTTTCTGCTGAAATCTAGCACACTAGAGGCCAATCACTGACAACTGTTCCCAGGTAGGTATCTCCTTCTAAGGTATCTCCTTCCTATCTCCATTTGTTTCCCTTATCCTCCCTTCCTTCTCCCCTAGATTCACGTAGCAACAGAAAGTTAGCGAATCCTAACCGGCCAAACAATAACAATAGCTGGACAAGTGAGCTGGAGCCACAATAAGAGTTCTGTCCTTACCCTTTATAGCCACTGTCTAGGACACACTTGCAGAGAATACAGGGCGCTCACAAAAGGAATGGACTCAGCGGGGTTGGTGGGATGCGAGTAGCAGAAGAGATGGGGATAATTACTACCACAAAAGTATAGCGCTAACAACAAAACAAAATAAAACAAAAACAAACAAAAAAGGAACAGACTGATTGCGCAATTATATAGTAATTTAGCCAACAGGGAGATGCAAATGAAGAAATCAGGCATCGACATAAAAGTCTATAGCCCGAAGGAGTCAACATGCTCAAGGACACTGGTTTATCTACAGGATACAAGTTAATTTCAAAGTGAGGCACCAATGGACAGAGATCTGTCAAGCAGGAAGTACAGAGAAGACACATATAATATCACTTATATGTGGAATCTAAAAAAATGGTACAAATAAACTTATTTACAAAACAGAAGGAGTCACATATGTAGAAAACAAACATGCTTATGGGACTGTGACAGGAGGGATAAGTTGGGATCATGGGATTGACATATAACTCTACTATATATAAAATAGATAACTAATACGGGTCTACTGATAGGAACTCTACTCTGTAATGACCTACACAGGAAAAGACTCTAGAAAAAGAGAGGATAAATGTACATGTATAAATGACCTCACATTGCTGTACTGCAGAAACCAACACAATACCACAAATCAACTATACTCCAATACAATTTCTTCAAAAAAGCATAACTCAGGGTTTTCAAGGCCATGAGGAGTGCAAATAAGCAATATAAGTGGAGAACCAAAAGGATTCAGACACTTTTTGGAATTCCAAACAATAAAACAGAAAAACATTCAGAAGTACTGAATAGTCACAACGACTTTGAATCATTTGCAGGCTTTCAAATACATGAACAGAATTACAATAGGCATAGCAATGGAAAGAAGTAAACATAGGGAACTGAATGAGTTATCAACCAGTTAAATGTATTTATATTCATAAATATGTAAGAAAACTGGGAATTTTATCATAACTAATTGCTCCCATGAACAATTTTAGAGAAAAAGCAGCAAGGCTTTTCATTTTATACCACTGCATGATTCTGCTGCCTATTTGGGGGGGGGAAAGGTATTAAGAACATTTCTCAAAAATAGAAAATAATCACAGAAAAAGAAAAATCATTATTCTGTGTAATCTTATGTGAACAGCCAAAAGCCAGGTGCATGAACTCCTGCATACAAATTAAACAGTATATGCAGACAAGGAACAGACTGGAGTCTGGTCCTTGCAGATCAAACTGACAAATGATGGGACTCAACTCTGTAAGCCAAAATCTCTGCCTCTCCTGGGATGAATGAACTCAAGAGACTGGCAGCAAAATCGGTGTGACTCCTCTACTGTGCCCACTGTCATTTCCAATAAAGCTCCCCATGATGAGGAAAACCAACATAAGTGCCCTTTAGCCAGACAAAGAACCAGATTCCCAACAGCAGGCTGTGGTGTCTTCTCCATGTTGCAGACACTCCCTCAGCAAAAACAAGCCACTTCTAATTCAGAAAAGTCTAATAGTCTTGTTGGGTCATTTATGACAATGTTATACCAGACACATGATTTAGCAGGACTGTGTTAAGTTCATTTTACTGAGGAAGTTTTTGGACTATTGGGCATCCACTCCAAAAAGGTACATGCCTGCAAAGATGCCCGTTTCATCAAGTTTTCAATGCTTTTGACAACCACCTGGAAGATACAGAAGTTTAGAAATAGAAATTGCTAGATAAGGCTTCTAATGCATAAGAATCTAAAAGTTTGGGGCTATCCTTGATTCCCCATCTTGGCAACTCTTTTCCATTTGGTCACTGGGAAAAAAAAAAGAATGGAGGTTTTTATACACTAAGAACTCACGAAATCTCTCTCTTCCTTCCCATTCTCATGGCACTGCCAATCCAGGCCTTCATCCTGTCCGGCCCATCTCATCATCATCCCCTGTTCCTCCCTCATGTCCCACGCACTATGCACTGTCTTTAGGTTCCTGCTCCTAACATCTTCCACCCACATGAGTCCAAATCATCAATGGCCTCCAACAGCATTTTCTGAAACAGAGTCCCCATAAAAAATGGATTCAGCGATCAAAAATATTTTGGGAAACTCTTAAGAAATGAACAATGCAGATTAGTGTATTAAAGCCCCTGAGAATGTCTGCAGGAAAAAAAAATCTGTTTAACTCTCCCTCAGCTTTTCTTACTTTTCAACCAGAGGGACTTGTTTGAACTAACACATCTACAATACCCACCAGGCCTACCATTCCAGGGAGATGTATTTTCGGTAAAGTCAGCCCAGAGGATTGAGCCCAGATGGCTTAGCACACATCTGCCGACCCTTATTGCTGGGTCCCCACTACTTCTCCACCTTCAGCACCCCTTCTCTTCTGGGGCTGCTTCAAGTGCCTACCTCTCCTGCCTAGATCTTCTCCCTCTTTTTAATCAGCTTATGGGGTCAGCTATGTTCTCCTCCCCCCTCCGTCGCACCCCCGAAACCCTAAAGACTATCCCATCTGCCTGGTCCTCATCTACCATTTCATCTTCCCACTTCAGTTACAAACTGATTTCCTTCACTAAACGTTTTTGTTATCTTACAGGTATATTTCCTATTCCAGCTAGATAATAAGCTCCTCTGGGACATCTACATCTTAAAACTGATTTTATAACTAATGACATTTTTTAACAACTCACTACAACTTCATGAAATCTGGGGCAAGGTCTTGTGCAGGACAAGTGTTACACATGGTCTCTTTGAACGGAAATAAAGTGGATGTCTCCAAGTATGCCAGTGTAGGAAGAGGAAGAGGGAGGTCATATTGAGACAGAATGCAACTTTCAGAGTAATTGAATTTAGCAGAGTGGGTGTGGGGTATCCACAAAGCAGCATCAGGGTTCCAACAGTTCTAGAAAACCATTACCAGTACCAAAATGTCTAAGGTGAAAACACAGACATAAGGCTGTGTACACCAAACCCTAAAATAGACTGTCCAATGTAAAAGAGGATATATCCGCTCATATGATCTGAGGCATATGTGATGACATGCAGGAAGAGAAATGACTGTCATTTTGGAGTATGCTAACCCCCAAATCAGAGAATTTACTAATTCCTAGCACTTTTAAGGTTTATGACCAACCTAGACAGCATGTTAAAAAGCTGAGACACTACTTTATCAACAAAGGTCCATCTAGTCAAGGCTATGGTTTTTCCAGCAGTCATGTATGGATGTGAGAGTTGGACTATAAAGAAAGCTGAGCACCGAAGAATTAATGCTTTTGAACTGTGGCGTTGGAGAAGATTCTTGACAGTCCCTTGGACTGCAAGGAGATCCAACCAGTCCATCCTAAAGGAGATCAGTCCTGTGTGTTCATTGGAAGGACTGATGCTGAAGCTGAAACTCCAATACTTTGGCCACCTGATGCAAAGAGCTGACTCTCATTTGAAAAGACCCTGATGCTGAGAAAGATTGAGGGAAGGAGGAGAAGGGACGACAGAGGATGACATGGTTGGATGGCATCACTGACTCAATGGACATGAGTCTGGGTGGACTCTGGGAGTTGGTGATGGACAGGGAGGCCTGGCGTGCTGTGGTTCATGGGGTTGCAAAGAGTCAGACACGACTGAGCGACTGAACTGAACTACACTGAACACTTTAAGAAATTCCTAAGCTTTCTCAGGTTTTCCTTTTCTTCCTGCTGTCTAGTTAACAAATATTTATGAAAAGCCTACTGGGCATCGAGAAGTGAGCAAAAAAGACAAGTGAAAATGTATCATAAAAACCAGTATAGACTCTGAGACAGATTAGAGTCTAGATAGAAACTTTTAGATGAGCAAAAGTTTCTATTTTCTGAATGAAGGTTTTGGTGAAATAAAAAAGAAAATCCATGTGAAATAGTTTATTAATGCAACAAGAATGAGATCACCTGAAATAAGTCACAAAGCAGGAAATGGGCAGAAATGTGCAATGGCAAATGTGCATGCTTGTTTCTTTTGAGAATTAATGACTTTCTGTTGAAGAATGGACACTGGTTGCAGTGACTCTTAAGCCTGACATGTTGCCTGACACATGGAAGGTATTTAATCCCAGTCTGTTGACTAAATTAATGAATAAACAAGTGAATGAAAGATGGCAGACAAGAAAGCCTTCTGGCAATGCACAGAAAGTCTGTGTTTGGCTAGAATCCTTTTTGTGCTGGAATTTCTTTAAACTGGGCACAGCGGATGATGAGCTTTATAAAGATCAACCTGTGCTTTCTCAAGAGACTACCTGTCTCCTTTAAAATATCATTATGAATGATTAAAATTCATATGCCCAAATATTTAGATACCCTATGGAATTCTCTTTTCATGTTACAGTGATTCAGGCAAATTCAGGATTCCTAAGAAAAAACACTACTCCAAAAATCTGAGAAGACAGTTCATTTTATACAGTCTCAATAGGAAAAAATGGAGCGTGACAGTTGAGTTTGGACATTTGTCACTTGGGAGGAGGTGGGAAGAAAAGCATTACAATATTAGAATATTAACATGTTTAGGTGAAAAGACAAGACGTGACTAAAGGAAAAACAAAAGAGGAACAGTTTGGGAGAAGTCACCTTATCAGAATTTGCATCACATGAAATGTGTGTTGAATCTTGGACTTGACTCTGATGCTGGTAGTCAATAATCCATGCAACTTTAAAATGCCACACTTACCATTTGGCACACTCCCATGTGTGTTCATAAACTTGATATGAACTATACCTCAGAAAAATTTGGTCACTTTAATGTTAAACAATAGAAAAACAGAAATAAATTCAAAGAAATCATTGATGATAATATGGTCCTTAGAATCAGGAAGAAATTTTCAAGGGAAGTGAGTAAGATATTTTCCATGGGGGCATGTACAACAAAAATGAACAAAGACTTAAGAAAGAAAAGAGAATGAATTCCTCAATGTCTGGTTAACAAAGTCCAGTCTTTTCTTTCTCTTTTTTCTATAATGCTATGAACAGAGCACAGGGGATCAAGAGATTGTTGAACCCCAATACAACCCTGGACAATGCAGTTATGAAATAAATCACTTCCAATATTTCCAAACAACTCATTCAAACACCAGCAAAAACCACCTGAGGAAGGCTTCTCTGATAAGGCTGACACTCTCCTTTGCAACCAATAGTATTTTGTTAATAATACCACTATGAAACTTAAGTTTACCTTTATCCTATCTCTATAATGGATAGAGATGTGATAAAATAAATAACATCTAAAATAACATCTCTCACAGATATCATATGCTGCCTTTAATAAAGGATGTGTCTGACACACACCAGGGCTTACTAAGTGACAGTTGTCTTCATTATGATGAAGTTTCTTATTATTAAGCTGTAATTTTTTTTCACATCCACACATCCTCTCTTCTACCTTGAAAGCTGAGAACAAACTGTTTTTATCTCTTTGCAACCCTTGCAGTCCAGCACAATGCCTTTCATAGGATGAACTGAATGTTAACTGAAAGTTTCTAGGTTTACTTTGGAAACTAAACTTTGTATGCTCAAAGAGAGAAACAGGTATCATCTCCCATCATACTTGCAAAAGGCATGTGCTCCTTTGGAAAGTAGCTGCAATGGCCTTAAACTATAACTCTCCTATAGTGGTGACTCTCTGTATGGTGCTGGGAGACAGTTCAAAGATGATATAGATGTGAAAAAGCAGTCCTATTGGGTTCCAACACAATGGAAAAACATTAAAAGGCCACATCAGACAGCATACACTAATCTTCTTGCATGTTAGATGTTGTCCTAAGTCCATGAATGTATACGTTAAAATTTATACTTAACACTTTATTGTTTTCTCTTATTGTTATTCTGCATATTGTTTTCTCTTTTATTAATAAGGAAACCAAGTTGAGGTTATAGAGATTAATAACTTTGCCTCAAATCACATCAATAGTAAATGATGGTATCAGGATCTGAGTCCGAGTCTACAAGACTCCTAGGCTTAATCTCTTAACTGTCTGCCAGGTAACTTGCAGTTACAGCAACACTCTGAATCTACAATCCATTTAGGAGTCACAGTCTTACCTGCAGCAGTAAGTGCCATGACCTATTTTCGACATCTTCCAACACAGCCTATGATGATTCACTTCCTTCCCTTTATATCAACCCTCCCTAGCTATCAGAGAACCTGAGAATCTGGGTTCAGAACCAGAAACTTCCTTAATATATTTGTGTGCTAAGTTAACATCAACTAACATGAAACAGCCATGCTCTCTGAGATGAGCAATGAATTCACAGAGACTGCTTGCTTAATTCACTGCCATCTAAGAAGTCTAAGCAGGAGGAGACATGTGAACAGAGTTACTGGGAGAATGAAGGTCGGAAGAGAGTAATATTTAGGAAGAAACAACTGTCAGAGACAGCAGCCTTTGGCAGCAATACTATAGGACTTCATTGCAGCAAGAAAGCCTCTCAAGCACCACATTCTGTGTCCTCTTAACCACAGCTACAGGAACCCTGAAGGGCAAAACCATCAGACATTTGAAAGGAACACGGCTAATGGACTAGATGAAATGGCACAGCTCTGCAGAAAAGGCAAAGAGGCTTGGACCACAGAGCCTGGTCTCTAAAAATGCTCAACAAATATTTATTGAACAAGCAAATCAATAATGAGGGTTTAGATTAGAGAGTCATGGGGAAGCCTGACAACCCTTCAGCAGGGTGATGTTAGCCATCATCATGGTGCCCACAACTTTCCTCCACTCATGTCTCTCACATTAAACAGGAAAATCAGAGGAGGATGCCAAGGGTTGGAATCAATCATACATCTCTGTAAACTTCACTTGAAACCTCAAGCACCCAGCTGAAGCTACAGAAGTCCCCTCGTTAGAGGAGTGTCCACTAGATCCAATCAAACTTCATATATATACATGTGTGTGTGTGTGTGTGTGTGTGTGTGTGTGTGTATGTATATATATGTTGTATGTTTTTCATTGACATACAGTCAACCTAAGCATGTAAGTTCAACTTTAATCTAAATATTTTAACATCTAAGAATTAAAAATAATATATAGGAATGCCAAATACAGAGGTTGAGAAAACAGATTCTCCACCAAAACAAACAAAAAAACTTAAACCCAAAATACCTACACATCAAAAGTTTTCCACAAAGCCCTCATGATACCAAACAAGAAAAAGCTTCCTTGGGTATCTCATTCTTTCCTAACAACAGACCTTACTCTGTGATTACTTTCTTGGCTTATCTGTTATCTCGTTAGTGGTACACACAGCCAGCCTCTGGCCATAATTAGCTCCTTATGATATACCATCTTGCTTGTAAATCTTCTTTGAATAAAAGTTCTCAAAATGACAAACAAGAGGCCTCACATGATATCTGAAATGCCAACCAAATTCTCAACCAGTTGGCATTCTTGACATCGCTTTTGGAGGGAAGTCATGAGTGATATTCACAGCCGAGACATGAGAAACAGCTGCCCTCCATGTTGAAGAATAAGAGAAAAGGAACAAATCTACATGAAGGCCTTCTGCACATTTTCCCTATAAATGATAAAACAGAGAAATTTCTATTTATCCACCTGTTTCCAAATATAACCCTGGTTTTCCAAGTAGTGGGTGGAAAATAAAACCCTGATTGTCTTCATATGGCTCAGACAAGGCACAAAAACTCTTAAGTTTTATGCTCTAAATACAGAAAATTGCTTCATTTCTAAAGTAAATATATGCCAGAAACTTGCGGATATCTCAAGAATGCCTTGTAGCTAAAGAAAGTAACATCATTGCCTACTCATTTTGCTTAATTTGCTAGTCTCTCAGCAACTTTGTGCTAACACTTTCATCCCATTTTAGATCTTGGCATAAGGCAACAGTCCAGAGCCCAGAAAGCCACCTCTAGCGGCCAGCCCTCTCAGGATGGAGTGTCTTCCCAAGATGCCTGTCTGCTAATGCCCATGTTCCATGCATTTCACTTATCTTCCCCAAGCTACATTCCAGTAACTAAGCTTCATAAGCTTCTTCTGAATTGTTTACTCTGTGTTTTAAAGCCCTGTCAGCTGTTGGGATGATCTGAGAAATTCTTTTTATTTTTGGTTAAGCAGGATTGGTGAGCCTTATTGGGCCTTTTGGTGGAATCCCTACTATTGAAAATTCCCACTGTTGGGATTAAAGGAGATAATGCCTGTGAAAGCCTTTTGTAAACTGTAAAGTCCTGGTCGAACGTAGTGTGCTGTTGTAATATTAACCATCACGGCAATAACCACAATCCAGCTTTAATGGAGGCTTTAAAATGACCACAGCCATTTGGGCCTCGTCTCTGCTCCATTTCCAATTCAGGTCCTTGGTTGATGTCCAACACAGGAGAGCTCACAAAACAGCTTGGTTGCCATGAACAAATGAATGACTTAAAACATCACATCGTTTTCCAAATTAATATCCACATGTAAAGTGAAGCTAGACTATTTAGATAGTGAAAATATTCTGCCCAAAACACTGAGATGCTCAGAAAAAAACTGCAGAACCAAAACTTACTCTGAAAAAAATTTCACTGATAATAAAAGCTAGCCCTGAGCTTGCGCTCAGAATTGGAGAAGAAGAGAAGGGGGACAAACAGGTGCAGGAATTTCTATGAGCCTGCAAATTTTTCTTTCAGTTCACAATAGCTTAGAGGAGGAGGTTGCCATCACAGAGAAGGGAAGGGGTAATGATTTTGGATGGCTAATGTGCAAAAACACAGAAGTGGCAAAGGCTGGCCCAGCATGGAGCATTCCAAGCTCAGGCTTACTTCCAGGGTTGTGTCTCCTTGGGTTGCAGAGGACCAGCTCCTATGGGAGGAGGGAAGAGGCTGCAGTGGGAGGAGAGGAGTCTGCTAAGGAAGAGGTGCTGAGAGGAAATGAATTATTTTTGGAAAATGTTTTCCGGAGCATTTGCAGGAACAGTTCAGGTCATGATACGATCTATCTGAAGTCTACCTACATGTGAGGAGGTGCGGTGACAGCAGAAAGGAAGACTATAGTGACCAGAAACTGTTGCCTCATTTATCCTTCTCAGCAGACGCCATCTCAACAGAATCAAGAAGGGAAACTCCAGCGAGACTGCTAGTGACTCAGGGAAGCAAATGCAGATACCAAATTTAAGCCCAGGGGCTGATTCAAACAGTCCCTTTTGGTAAGGTGGGGTGGAGTGGGGTGGGGTGGGGCCTAGAGTTGGGAAGGATAGCAGGAGGTCTGCAGGACTCCAGTGGCCCGGAGGGCCCCCGCACTAGCCTGGCCGCTAAGCTCCAGAAAAGATCACATTTCTACCCATCAATCAGCGTTAAGCGGCTTTGGGGGCCGAGCTTTCGGAACAGGCAGTTGCCAGTAGCAACAGGGCGCACACTAGTAGCTCCTGGTGAGCTGGGGAGACAGCAACCAGTGAGGGGCTGCCAGGGCCAGACAACCTGAGCTGGGTAGACAGGTCAGAGACCATTGATGATGGGCCTGGGGGTGCCGGGATGGATGCAGGCCCCAGGGGCCAGAAGTGGCCCAGGCCGCTGGCCCCTGGGGATGGGGGCCGGGGTGGGGGTGGGGGGAGGTTGAAGGGTTTCTGCTGGCACAGCATTGGGCCAAGTACGGTAGCCTCCCGACCCCCCTGAAGGGGCCTGGCTCTGCTAGCCCCGGACACAGAAGTCAAGGCCAAGGAGCAGGAAGAAGCACTGGTCCTGCGCTTGGATGAGTCGGGAGTTCTCAAGACCAGGCCCTTCCCCGCCACCCCCCTCCCTTCGGGAGCCTCTGGAGGACGCCAACGTGGAACTGTGTCTGCACGTGTGCTTGTTTTCATTTGCGCTTCCAGCACAAAAGCAAGGCCCCACAGGTGGAAAGGAGGGTGTGTGTGTGTGTGGCGCGGGGCTCGGACTGCGTGGGAGCGGGAAGGGGGATGAAAGCGCACATCACGGCTCCCACCCACAGCCTGCGAGGCGGGTCCAGGTGCAGGCGCTGGGGGAAGAGAGCCGCAACCTCGTGCCACCTCCCCGAACTTACCCCCTGCCTGCCTCTGGGATCCGGTAAGGTGGAAAAAGAAGGGCGACCGTGAGGGAGGGCGGCAGAGGGCAGAGATGGACCGAGGAGACCACAGAGGGAGGCACAGAAGCAAGGCGTCCCCGCGGACTAGTGGGAGCAAAGGGGCCGAAGGGTCAGAGGCTGGAGAGCGCGGGCGGCGTGAGCGGGAGGCGCGCCCGGGAGAGGAACAGGCTGGCATCTCCTTACCTGGCCGGCGGTGGAGCATCTTGCAGTGGGTCGGGGTCGGGATGGGCAGACCCTGCAGTGCTGTCACTTCGGGGGCAGCAAGGCGCTGGCCGCGGAGCCCGCAGTTGATAAACTTGCCATGCCCGGGGCTCGCGGAGGCAGCTGGGGCCGGACGCGCCCCGCCGCCCACCGCGGCTGGCGGCCGAGCCTCCTCCGTGCGCTCCCGGGCGCTCTTCCGCTTTGTTGTGTTGGGCTGGTCTTCCTGAGCCTGCCTCGGGGTGCTGGGTGCCCTCTCGGCAATGGGACGTTTCCCCGGCCTTCTGGAAGGCCCCTGGGATCCGCTTGCCACTTTCCTCCCGGAGGCGCGCATTAAACAGCTGCCCCGTTGCGCCTGGCGGGGCCGCGCGGTGCGCTCCTAGCAGGCTGCTCCGGCCTGTAGATTCCCGCCCCCCACCTTCTCCCCCTCCCCGCCCCTCCGCGGCCCCCCCATCAGAAGCTGCTTAGAATCAGGCTGTCAAACCCAGCCCATCTGCTGCAATCATAATCAGTCTCAACCCAACGGTTCTGACAAATCTCTGCCTGGAGCCGGAGTTGGGGGAGCCGGTGGGTGCGGGGCGCGGGCGCGGAGGGGAGGAGGGGGCGAGGGGGCTATCTGGAACAGCTCAGGGAGAGCGGGGCCTGGAGGCTTCTATTGTCTGCCCCAAACAGAGGAACTGAAAGGGGAAATGGGGATCCCAAAGGAGAAATAATGGTTTCCTTTCCCAGTTTCCGATAAGAAAAATCAATCCATCCTGGTAGACATATCCATCCCCTTACCCGCATCCCAAACCGCTGCTTGCTCTTTCTGGGTGGAACGAATGCCAAGGAACTGAACGAACAGGTCTTGTAATCTTATCATCAGGCTGATCCAGAGACTGACACGGATATTCAAAGTAAGATACTGTAATTGGCAAGTAAGAGCTAGAACTAACAGTCATTTGTCTGCAGTCAGAAGTTGGTTCCCAAGTACATTTGAGAATCAAGTTTATGGAGGGAGAACCACCCTGTAATTCGCGATGAAGCTGGGCCCACTGCCTCCTGTTGGCATTTTGAAAGATAAAAGGAAAATCTGCTTTGGGCAAGAAAATGCTGGACTCAGGTTAGCCCTGGCCCGAGTTAAAAGAATTATCATATTTTCTCTCACATTTTAATGGAAATGTTCTTTTTAAAGAAATACTATTTTATTAGAAAATCATGACTTCTGAAAAACTGATATTTTTTTCCCAACTAAAATAGTTTCTTCTGCAGATGAAATAAGTTTCTTCTGCTCCTTTCTATAATATACTTTGAACTATTTTAATATGTCACTGCAATATAATCACACATATTTCTACTGGTTATAGGCTTATGGGGATTATGGCAAAATTTTTTAAATGAAAATAACAGCAGTCCTAGATATACATAAATCTTAAAGTATAAAGAAAACAACCAATGGGATTATGCCTGCTTTCATACATTCTTTGCAAGTGCTGGAAATGTTCAGTTACCCTGAATGACAGTATTCGTTGGCGAAATAATTTGTTGGATAAACAGATCACCAGTTGAAAAGTTGAAGAGGAAAAACTAAGTCATTTATTCAGATAGATGTAAAAGTCAGGTAAAAAATAACTATACTGTGAAAACTGAATGAGCTTTAAAATACTGCTCAAATCATGTTTGCTTGATGCTCTAGTTGAGAAATGCAGGCAAGTCACAGTAAGTCCCCCACTGATCCAACCAGAGACTGTATCTTCTACTTATTTTACAGCGCAGTAGTATTTACAACAGGAATATGAGGTAATGGGCACTCCATGAATATTGATGGTTTTAAGTTTTAATTTACAGGTCCCTGTAAATTAAAATCATATACATTACTGTGGCTGGACAGGTGAGCTAAAATGAAGTTCAAATGTTACTTTCCCACATAAGTAAATAATATAAGTAAAGGACATCTACAGATCCATTGTTAAGATGCTTTTATAATATCTAAAAGTTTGCAATTTTTCATTGCCAGTTTGTTTAATGTGTTTATTAATATTAAAAATTCTGTTAAAAGACTGATCAACATGGTACCAAGAAGTAAACATTTCCAAAAAGGTCCTCCCCACCAGAATAAAGTATCATGCTGGTGAATAATTTAAGGGACAATGTCCAGGAAATCGGTGTTGTCCAAGTAGACAAGAGTTGAGTGGAAAGTCAGACCCTGGGTTACAGGCACCTTCCTGTTGTGTTCCGCTGTGTTTTTTCCCCTGCAAGTTGGTAGTTTTAATTGTATCAGGCCCACATAAGTGAGAGGCTACATTGATGGTCCCACCTCCAATCCATCAAGTCTTTGGTTCTAACTTCAAAATATATCCTGTCCAATTGTCTCAATTATTTACTTCTCAGTTATATATTGAGTGCTTGCTGTGTTTCAGTGCTGGAAAATATGAATGAGTAAAAACTCAGAAAAAAACATTTTGATCTTGTGGAACTTATATTCTTCGGGAGAAGACAGACCTTAGAAAAGAATAAGGAAATAATACTTTTTGTTAGAAAGTCATCAGTGCTAAGGAGAAAAATAAAGCAGGGAGGGTTGGGTGGTATTCAAGTTTAAGCAAAATTCTCAGTGATAATCCCACTGAAAATGCCAAGTGTGAGTAAGTAAATATAAAAGGCAAGGAAACAGTGAGCCATGTAGATATCTGAGGGAAGATGATCCTGGGAAGCAGAAAGAGCAGGTGCAGTGGCCCTTAGAGATGAATGTGCTGGGAGAGGTCTGAGAACAGCAGTGAGGCAGGAACAGAGTAAGGTGAGAGGATTATGGGGATGGTCTGAGAGGGTAGATCATTGGGTGGGACATAACAGGTAATTTGAATGCAGAGTTTCCAAGAATAGTAAGGAGAGATAAGAAAGCCTTCCTCAGTTATCAATGCAAAGAAATAGAGGAAAACAATAGAATGGGAGAGACTAATCTTCAAGAAAATTAGAGATACCAAGAGAACATTTCATACAAAGATGGGCACAATAAAGGACAGAAATGGTATGGACCAAACAGAAGCAAAGGATATTAAGAAGAGGTGGCAAGAATACACAGAAGAACTATGCAAAAAAGAGTTTGATGACCCAGATAACCACGTTGGTGTGATCACTCAGCTAGAGCCAGACATCCTGGAGTGAGAAGTCAAGTGGGCCTTAGGAAGCATCACTATGAACAAATTTAGTGGAAGTGATGGAATTCCAGCTGAGTTATTTCAAATTCTAAAAGATGATGCTACTAAAAGTGCTGCACTCAATATGCCAGCAAATTTGGAAAACTCAGCAGTGGCCACAGGAATAGAAAAGGACAGTTTTCATTCTAATCCCAAAGAAAGGCAATGACAAAGAATGTCCAAACTATGACAAAATTGTACTCATCTCACACACTAGTAAAGTAATGCTCAAAATTCTCCAAGCTAGGCTTCAATAGTATGTGAACCAAGAACTTTCAGATGTTCAAGCTGGATTTAGAAAAGGCCGAGGAACCAGAGATCAGATTGCCAGCATCTGCTGGATCATAGAAAAAGCAAGACAATTCCATAAAAACATCTACTTCTGCCTTATTGATTACATCAAAGCTTTTGACTGTGTAGATCACAACAAACTGTGGAAAATTCTTAAAGAGATGGGAATACCAGACCATCTGACCTGCCTCTTGAGAAACCTATATGCAGGTCAAGAAGCAACAGTTAGAACTGGACACGGAACAACAGACTGATCCCAAATTGGGAAAGGAGTACATCAAGGCTGTATATCGTCACCCTGCTTATTTAACATATATGCAGAGTACATCATGAGAAACGCTGGGCTGGAAGAAGCGCAAGCTGGAATCAAGATTGCCGGGAGAAATATCAATAACCTCAGATATGCAGATGACACCACCCTTATGGCAGAAAGTGAAGAGGAACTAAAAAGCCTCTTAATGAAAGTGAAAGAGGAGAGTGAAAAAGTTGGCTTAAAGCTTTACATTCAGAAAACTAAGATCATGGCATCTGGTCCCATCACCTCATGGGAAATAGATGGGGAAACAGTGGAAACAGTGTCAGACTTTATTTTGGGGGGCTCCAAAATCACTGTAGATGGTGATTGCAGCCATGAAATTAAAAGACGCTTACTCCTTGGAAGGAAAGTTATGACCAACCTAGATAGCATATTAAAAAGCAGAGACATTACTTTGCCAACAAAGGTCCGTCTGGTCAAGGCTATGGTTTTTCCAGTGGTCATGTATGGATGTGAGAGTTGGACTGTGAAGAAAGCTAAGCACTGAAAAAATGATGCTTTTGAACTGTGGTGTTAGAGAAGACTCTTGAGAGTCCCTTGGACTGCCAGGAGATCCAACCAGTCCATCCTAAAGGAGATCAGTCCTGGGTGTTCATTGGAAGGACTGATGCTGAAGCTGAAACTCCAGTACTTCGGCCACCTCATTCGAAGAGCTGACTCATTGGAAAAGACCCTGATGCTGGGAGGGATTGGGGGCAGGAGGAGAATTGGACAACAGAGGATGACATGGTTGGATGGCATCACCAACTCAATTGACATGGGTTTGAGTAAACTCCGGAAGTTGGTGATGGACAGAGAGGCCTGGCGTGCTGTGATTCATTGGGTCGCAAAGAGTCGGACACGACTGAGCAACTGAACTGAACTGAACTGAGTGGTAAAGTATCTGCCTGCCAATGCAGGAGACACAAGCGATGCAGGTTCAATCTCTGGGTGAAGAAGATCACCTGCAGTAGGAAATGGTACCTGACTCCAGTTATTCTTGCCTGGGAGATCCCACAGACAGAGGAGCCCGGTGAGCAGTGCCTGGGGCTGCAGAGTCAGGCATGATGGAGCACAATGCCAAGTCATGGGTCAGTGAGTATTTCATTGCCCTGGTCCTTCACTTTTTTCAATACATTGAATTTCTTCATAATAAAAAATGAAAAAAATACATACTTTTAAAACCCAATAGCTAAATATAAAGGAATTAGAAAAAAATAGAATTTGATGTCTCAAAATTAAAACACTATCAAAACTTGTAAGATGAAAACAACTAAAGCAGTACATAAAGAGAAACTAATAATTTTAGTGCATATTCTGGAAATGAAGACAATTGGAAAATTAATGTGTCAAGCATCCAAGTAAAGAGGCAAACATAGCAATAAACAAGTAGAATAAAAGAATTAGTAAAGATAAAATCAAAGTCTAATAAAGCATAACACAAAGCATTAATACAGGATCAATAAAACAGTGCCTGCTTAGATCAATAAAAAACAGAGGAGACATAAATCACTAAGTTTTGGAGTAAAAAAAACCTGCATAACTAAGGATACAAGAGATTTAAAATAACAGAACTGCTTCACTATGAGCAACTTTATAGCAATAAATTTTAAAACACAGATAAAATCATCAGTGTCCTAAATTTTTAAAAATCTGTCCATAAAGCTCTAGAATCAACAGAATCTTGAACAATACATCAAGTCAATAGTTGAAAATAAAAATTTACCCCTGCATAACCAATAGGCCTAGATTTTAAAAATATCTTTATTGAGATATAATCCATATACTATAAAATACACCCATTTACGGTGTACAAAGCATCACCATCATTTAGGTTTAGAAGAACTTTCATAACCCCTCCCCCCAAAATCCCCCAGTACCTATTTGTAGTCACTCTTCATTCTCCAGCCAGAGGTAACCAACAGTGCACTTTCTATCTCTATAAAATTTTGTTTATTCTAGGTATTTCATATAAACACACTCATACACTATGTGATCTTCTGGGTTTGTCTTCTTTCACTTAGCATAATGCTTTTAATACCTGTCCTGCTGTAGCATATATCAGCATTTCATTTCTTCCTGTTGCCAAATAATATGTCATTCTATGGAGAGATATCATTGGATGAATTTCGTTTCAGTTCCTATACCCATTTTTTTTTTTCATAAGCCATTGGGAATTTTAATGGTTAATTTAAAAAATAAAAGATACATATGACAATTTATACTCTGATTTCCTTTTCTCTATTGACATTGAAAAGTCAATATCAAATCAATGACATGAGTCAAGTATTCATTAATAGAATATATATCAGCATTTTATAAGATGTTACATTAGTAATATTTAACTAGAGGCTATACATAAAAATAACGTTTATTCATTTTTCAACTAAAAAATCAGTTATCAAGTGTCATATGTGTGATTCACAAAATAGTGGTTAGTACAGACAGTTACCAAGAAACAAGCTACTTTAAGAAAGATTATGTTCAAAACAGCCCATGACTTATCATTATTTCCACCAGTTAGGCAATTAAGCAAAATGATAAATTCCTAAAGATCATTTAATTAATAGTGACCAGAGTCAAGAGTGAGTTAGGCACATCTGCTACATAAATCTGCTTTTCCTATTACAGTTTTTTTTTTTTTAACATGCCTTAAAAAAAACTGGACCCACGATTCAACAATAAAATGACAAATATCAATACCTATGCCCATTTTTATATTGGATATTTGTCATTTTATTATTGAATTGCGGGTCCAGTTTTTTTAAGGCATGTTTTACAAAACTTGAAAACAATACAAAAACTCTAATATTCAAATCTTGCAGGAGAAGTTCTAGTAAAAGAAGGCAGGGAGGGGAGAAAGATTAAAGAGAAGGGGGAGAAAAAGGAGAAAGGAGAGATTTTATGAGGCTGACCTCGATAGTAAAAGTAAACATGTATCATACAGGAAAGCTAATGAATGTTGTCCTAAAAATTCTAAATAAAACAATCCATCAATGTGAAAAATAAAAAATAGTGGGAATAATGATAATAACAATAAAGAATGACCAAGTAAGGTTTATCCTATAAAGCAAACCCAGCAGATTCCAGCAGATTTATACACTGAACTTTACCAGGTGGTCTTGAAATGTTTATAAGAGAGATAAAGGCCAAAAATGCACAACTAATCTTTAAGAATGGTGACTCCACTAACATCCAGAAATGAGTCAGGCACCTTGTTATAAAGGTAGGTAATTAAACAGGTAAGTGAGGTAGGCAATTACATCAATGAAATAGTAAGAGAGCCTAGAGATAGACGTACATCTATTGAATAAAGGTGCTTGTCAGAAATGGTATCATTGGGACTTCTCTGATGCAGAGGGTGTGGATTTGCTCCCTGGTCATGGAGCTAAGATCCCGCATGACTTGTGTCCAATAAACCAAAACATAAACCAAAAGTAGCATTATAACAAATTCAATAAAAGACTTTAAAAATGGTCCACATTTAAAAAAGAAAAAAGAAATGGTGTCATTAATTAGTGGAGAAAGAATTGACTACTGAAACAATAGCAACAAATCCACTTTCTATCTGAATAAAGAACTTGGACCATTTACAAAAAATAAACTAAGATTAAACACTGAATGTGTAAAGGAGAAGAACAATTTAGAGGACTTTTTACCTCCAATTTCAAGACTTAATGTTACCCAATTTCAAGACTTAAATAAAGCCTTAGTAATCAAGAGAGCATGATATTTGAGAAAGGACAGATATATTAATGGAGAGACCAGAAATAGACCCTCACAAATACAGCCAACTGATCTTTGACAAAGGAGAAGAGATGATAGAACAAGGATAGTCTCTTCAACAAATGGTCCTGGAATATCTGGAAACCCACATGCAAAAAAAAAAAAAAATCTAGACTCAGAATTTACACCCTTCTTACAAATTACTCAAAATGGATCAAAATGGATGTAAGGGTAAAAAAAAACCATAAAACTCCTAGAAGATAACATCAGAGAACATGTCGATGACCTTGGGTATAGTGATGCCTTTTTAGATATAACATTAAAGAAATAATCCATGAAAGAAAGAAGTGATAAGCTGGACTTCATTAAAATTAAAAACATCTGCTTATGAGATACAGTATCAAGAGAATGAGAAGACAAGCCACAGATTGGGAGAAAATATTTGCAAAGGACATATCTAATAAAGGATTATTGTCTACAATTTACAGACAAGTCTTAAAACTCAACAATAAGAAAACCACCTGATTTTAGAAATGGGCCACAAACCTTAATAGGCACCTCACCCAGCAAATAAGTGTATGAAAGGATACTCCACACAAGGTCATCAAGGAAATACAAGCTAAAACAATACTAATGAGATACCACTACATACCTGTTAGAATGGGTAAGATTCGGTGATAACACCCAATGGTGGTGAGGATGTGGAACAACAGGGTTTTACATACATTGTTGGTGGGAGTGCAAAATGGTAGAGTCAGTTTAAACACAGTTCAGAGTTTCTTACAAAACTAAACATACTTGTACCATACGATCCAGCAATCATGTTCTTTGGTATTTATTCAAAGGAGTTGAAAACTCATATATAAGCAGTGTGGAGGAGGGAGGGATTGGGAGTTTTGGATAAGCAGATACAAACTATTACATAAAAAATGGATAAACAAAGTCCTACTGTAGATCACAGGGAACTATATTCAATATCCTGTGATAAATCATAATGGAAAAGAATATAAAAATATGCATATATATATAATTGAGCCACTTTGCTGCACAGCATAAATTAAACATAACATCATAAATCAAATATACTTCAATAAAACTAAAAAAATGAAAACTCACATCCACATAACTTGCATGCAGATATTTACAGTATCTTTATTCATAATTGCCCAAAAATGGAAGCAACCAAAAGGTCCTTCAGTAGTTGAATGCATAAACTATGGTACCTCCAGACAATAGAATATTAGTCGGCAAAGAAGCTGGCTTAAAACTCAACATTCAAAAAACTAAAACCATGGCATCTGGTCCCATCACCATGGCAAATAGATGGGGAAAAAATGAGAGACTATTTTCTTGGTCTCCAAAATCACTGTGGAAAGTGACTGCAGCCATGAAATTAAAAGATGCTTGCTGCTTAGAAAAAGAGCCATGACAAACTTAGACAACACATTAAAAGCAGAGACATCACTTTGTCAACAAGTTCTGTCTAGTCAAAGCTATGGTTTTTCCAGTAGTCATATATGGATGTGAGAATTGAACCATAAAGAAAGCTGAGCACTGAAGAATTGATGCTTTTGAACTGTGGTGCTAGAGAAGACTCTTGAGAGTCCTTTGTATAGCAAGGAGATCAAACCACTCAACCCTAAATGAAATCAACCCTGAATATTCATTGCAAGGACTGATGCTGAAGATGAAGTTCCAATACTTTGGCCACCAGATGCAAAGAGCTGACTCATTGAAAAATACTCTGATGCTGGGAAAGACTGAGAGCAGGAGAGGAAGTGGATGACAGAGGATGAGATAATTGGATGGCATCACCAATGACTCAATGGACATGAGTTTGAGCAAACTCCGGGAGATAGTAAAAGACAGGAAAGCCTAGTGTACTGCAGTCTCCATGGGGCTGCAAAGAGTCAGACACAACTTAGTGAATGAAAAAGAAAAAGAAATAAATTATCAAGCCATGAAGAAATAGGGAGGAACCATAAATGCATATTACTAAGTGAAAGAAGCCAATCTGAGAAGGCTACATACTGTAGAATTCCAACTATATGACATTCTCGAAAAGGCAGACAATAAAAATACCCATGATTCTTAGATGTCAGAGGAGAGCTGGAAATGAATAGAAAGAATGCAGAGGATTTTTAGGGCAGTGAAAATACTCTGCATGACATTATAATGATGGATATATATCATCAATTTGTTCAAACCCATAGACTGTACACCACCAAGAGTGAACCTGAAGGTAAACTGTATACTTGGGTGATCATGGTGTTTCAACATAGGTTCACGGTTGGTGAAAGTGTACCATTTGGTGAGTGGTGTTAATAATGGAGCTGGGGTGCTATGCACATGTGGAGGCAGAGAGTATATTGGAAATCTCTGTATCTTCCTCTCAATTTTTTGTAAACCTATACCTGTTCTTAAAAAATTAAGTCTGGAAAGAAAACACACACAAAAAGCAAGTCTATAAAACCTTTTGAAGAATGCTTTGGAAAATACGTTTCTATCATCAGGCTGGGAAGGATAAAGAAGTATTTTACTGCATTATATTTTTGAATTGCTGTGAAAAGAAAAAAATTACCATGAAGAAAATGAAAAGTTAAGGCATAGACTAGAAGAATAATTTTGAAACCTATATAACTAAGTGGCTTCCTAGGTGGCACAGTTATAAAGAATCCACCTGCCAACTCTGGAGACGTGGATTCGCTCACTGAGTCAGGAAGATCCCCTGATAAAGGAAATGGCAACCCATTTCAGTATTCTTGCCTGGAAAATTCCATGGACAGAGGAACCTAGTGGGCTACTGTCCATGAGGTCTCAAAGAGTTGGACATAGCTGAGCGCACACACATAACCTAAGAGGAATCACTATCCCAAACTGATAAAGAAAAACACTTCCCTGGTGGCTCAGCTAGTTTACTGTCCATGAGGTCTCAAAGAGTTGGACACAGCTGAGCACACACACATAACCTAAGAGGAATCACTATTCCAAACTGATAAAGAAAAACACTTCCCTGGTGGCTCAGCTAGTAAAGAATCCACCTACAATGCAGGAGACCTCAGTTCGATTCCTGGGTTGGAAAGATCTGCTGGAGAAGGGATAGGCTACCCACTCCAGTATTCTGATCTGGAGCATTCCATGGACTGTGTAGTCCATGAGGTCGCAAAGAGTTGGACACGACTGAGAGACTTCCACTTCACAAGTATAGTAGAAAATAATTTTTATAAAGAAAATACACTAATAGGCAGTTCACAAAAGAAGATAATTGAATGGCAATAAATAAAGTGCTCAATCTCATTCCTGGGGTAATACAAATTAGAAAAACACTGAGATATTATCTCATGCCTATCATGATAGGAAAATAATAATCATCCTGATTACAGTATGTTTTGATGGGGCTTCGTGGAAAACAAAACTCTGACATGTGTCAGGCAGGAACACTTAGATCTATGCTGGAAAAGTGAAAGCACTCCTAGTCTAAAACACGGCTGCCCCATATCTATGTACCTGCAAGAGGGCAAGTCTCACACATATATATACAAGCACACGTGGAACATACAAAATTGCACTATTTTGTTGCTGTTGTTTACTTGGCTGTAAAACTCCAGCTATTTAATAACAAATGCTTCCCCACCCACACCCATCACAGCACTGGGAGAATCATGGGACCAACCATGGGTGTGGGATGTGGTGGGAAAGCCAGGGTGAGTGGCAGCAGCCAGCTGACTCCTGGGAGCATCAGGTCCTAAAAGTTCCATCCAGGGCAGGCTGGAGCTGCCCATGGGCTCAACCAGAAAGGAGAGGTGGAGGCCAGGCTCAGGAGAGGAAAAGGGGGGATAAAAACAGAAGAGACGCTGGCCTGTCACCAAACTGAGGCCCCCTGGTCTGCCTGTGCCAAGTCCAGCTAACAGGAGTTGGCCTTGCCCATCAGAAGGCTGCCGCCACTCACACTGTGCCTGCCTTCTTGACCTTCAAAAGGTATATGTTCTAGTTACAAGATAAATAAGCACTAGGGATATAATGTATAACACTATTGATATAATTAACACTGCTCTACCTTATATGTGGAAGTTGTAAAAAGAGTAAATCCTAAGAGTTCTCATCACTAGGAAATTTTTTTTTCTTTTATTTTGTATCTATATGAGATAATGAATGTTCACTAGCTTACTGCAGTAATCATTTCATCATGTGAGTTAGTCAACTCATGCTATATATCTTAAACTTATATAGTACTGCATATCAATTATATCTCAATAAAACTAGTGGGTAAGTCATTATATATTCAATCTCATAGTAAATATCAGTAAGTTCCATAAGGTTGAAATATGACAAAGGTTTGTGGGTAAAATGCAGAACAATAAATTATCAACGAATTTAAAAATGTAAAAGATCAAGGACTTCCCTGGTGGTCCAGTACCTGGGACTTCCCACTCCCAATGCAGGGGGCCTGGGTTCAATCCCTGATTGGGGAACTAGATTCCACATGCCACAGCTAAGAGTTCCCACATCACAACTAAAGAACCCACATGCCACAACAAAGATCAAAGATCCTGTTGCAGCCTTCTTAAAGTAAAATTTGGCAACATCTCTAACAAAATTCCCTATTTACAATTGGAGTGAGCATTTTCAGTTTTTGGAAGGTTTCCTGAAGTATACTTCCAACAATACAAAAATACACAGGCACATGATTATTCAATGCTAAATTTTTGTAATTTTAAATTGTTGTTTAAAATATATTTTTTTCAGATCATTTATCTTTATTTATCACTCTGGATTATAATATATTTAAGTTATTCTTTTTTTTTTTAATGCCTCTCTCTGCTCTCTTTATTTTTTTTTTAATTTTATTTTATTAGTTGGAGGCTAATTACTTCACAACATTTAAGTGGGTTTTGTCATACATTGATATGAATCAGCCATAGAGTTACACGTATTCCCCATCCCGATCCCCCCTCCCACCTCCCTCTCCAACCGACTCCTCTGGGTCTTCCCAGTGCACCAGGCCCGAGCACTTGTTTCGTGCATCCCACCTGAGCTAGTGATCTGTTTCACCATAGATAATATACATGCTGTTCTTTCGAAACATCCCACCCTCACCTTCTCCCACAGAGTTCAAAAGTCTGTTCTGTACTTCTGTGTCTCTTTTTCTATTTTGCATATAGGGTTATCATTACCATCTTTCTAAATTCCATATATATGTGTTAGTATGCTGTAATGTTCTTTATCTTTCTGGCTTACTTCACTCTGTATAATGGGCTCCAGATTCATCCATCTCATTAGAACTGATTCAAATGAATTCTTTTTAACGGCTGAGTAATATTCCATGGTGCATATGTACCACAGCTTCCTTATCCATTCATCTGCTGATGGGCATCTAGGTTGCTTCCATGTCCTTGCTATTATAAACAGTGCTGCGATGAACATTGGGGTGCACGTGTCTCTTTCAGATCTGGTTTCCTCGGAGTGTATGCCCAGAAGTGGGATTGCTGGGTCATATGGCAGTTCTATTTCCAGTTTTTTAAGAAATCTCCACACTGTTTTCCATAGTGGCTGTACTAGTTTGCATTCCCACCAACAGTGTAAGAGGGTTCCCTTTTCTCCACACCCTCTCCAGCACTTATTGCTTGTAGACTTTTGGATAGCAGCCATCCTGACTGGCGTGTAATGGTACCTCATTGTGGTTTTGATTTGCATTTCTCTGATAATGAGTGATGTTGAGCATCTTTTCCTGTGTTTGTTAGCCATTTGTATGTCTTCTTTGGAGAAATGTCTGTTTAGTTCTTTGGCCCATTTTTTGATTGGGTCATTTATTTTTCTGGAATTGAGCTTCAGGAGTTGCTTGTATATTTTTGAGATTAATCCTTTGTCTGTTTCTTCATTTGCTATTATTTTCTCCCAATCTGAAGGCTGTCTTTTCACCTTACTTATAGTTTCCTTTGTAGTGCAGAAGCTTTTAAGTTTCATTAGGTCCCATTTGTTTAGTTTTGCTTTTATTTCCAATATTCTGGGAGGTGGGTCATAGAGGATCTTGCTGAGATTTATGTCGCAGAGTGTTTTGCCTATGTTCTCCTCTAGGAGTTTTATAGTTTCTTGTCTTACATTTAGATCTTTAATCCATTTTGAGTTTATTTTTGTGTATGGTCTTAGAAAGTGTTCTAGTTTCATTCTTTTACAAGTGGTTGACCAGTTTTCCCAGCACCACTTGTTAAAGAGGTTGTCTTTTTTCCATTGTATATCCTTGCCTCCTTTGTCAAAGATAAGGTGTCCATAGGTTCGTGGATTTATCTCTGGGCTTTCTATTCTGTTCCATTGATCTATATTTCTGTCTTTGTGCCAGTACCATACTGTCTTGATGACTGTGGCTTTGTAGTAGAGTCTGAAGTCAGGCAGGTTGATTCCTCCAGTTCCATTCTTCTTTCTCAAGATTACTTTGGCTATTTGAGGTTTTCTGTATTTCCATACAAATTGTGAAATTATTTGTTCTAGTTCTGTGAAGAATACCGTTGGTAGCTTGATAGGGATTGCATTGAATCTATAGATTGCTTTGGGTAGAATAGCCATTTTGACAATATTGATTCTTCCAATCCATGAACATGGTATGTTTCTCCATCTATTTGTGTCCTCTTTGATTTCTTTCATCAGTGTTTTATAGTTTTCTATGTATAGGTCTTTTGTTTCTTTAGGTAGATATACTCCTAAGTATTTTATTCTTTTTGTTGCAATGGTGAATGGTATTGTTTCCTTAATTTCTCTTTCTGTTTTTTATTTAACTTATTCTTACTGTACATTTTTTCTTTATCTTTATTTTAGGATTTATCTTTTGGACCAGATTAAAAACTATTATTTAATCCTTTATGAACAATTTCTACAATATTTTCTATGTGGTAGCATTGAATAAATGTTTATTGATTTGAAAATTATTAGGGCTAAACAATCATTTGTTATAAGAAATTTCATTTTGAAATAAAGCTTTCATATAACTAACACTATATGGCTTACTAATTTTGGATTTATCCAAGGTTGCTGTCTACTATATTTTTTTCATGGTTCCTATGAACTTTCTGTTAATTGGGAAATTTTATTTCTTCAATAATTAAACCTCTGAGGCTAGGGTACAAGGCTGAATTCAGCACATCCACTTAGAGAAGATTCCACTGGACTTGCTACACTTTGGCAGTCACAATTGAGCAGATCACCATTCTACAATAGCATTATTGTCTTTAAAGAAATTTATAAATGGAATGCATTAAGTAGTGCCTGGTTATTCTTCTGGGCCTTGGTGAAAAAAAACAAACACACAAATACACATCCATGTTCTACCGACTGTTCTATTTTCTGAAGCTTAGAGATTTGTGTTCTTTCATTGTGCTTAGTCACTCAGCCGTGTCCAACTCTTTGCGACCCAACAGACTATAGCCTGCCAGGCTCCTCTGTCCCTGGAATTCTCCAGGCAAGAATACTGGACCGGGTATCCATTCCCTTCTGCAGGGGATCTTCCCCACCCAGGGATCGAACCCGAGTCTCCTGCATTACATGCAGATTCTTTGAAATGTGAGCCACCAGGGAAACCCATTCTTTCATTAATATAGTTATTTATTCAGCTGTCATTTAGTAAGTAACTATTACTCAGACACAGGTTTTTAAATTCAAAAGTCTTTGAGCCCAAGAAAGTTTCATGATTTCAAATTTTAACAGCTGATTTTCTGAATATTTTGTGTTGTATTCAGATCTTGCCTTAGAATGTCTCCTGAAATTAATGTGTGTGTGTGTTTGTTACATATAATAGTTTTTTTTTTAATCAATTTTACCTGATGATTTTTGGGTTTCCATTTTTAATGTTTCTCATAATAGACACATGAAAGAATATGATTATTGAAAAGAGCCTAGAATCATTCCTTCTGCTTGCTCTATAGATAGGGAAATTGGGCTTACATTATCTTTAGGACCACACAAGAGATTTATAGAGAGAACTGAGTGTTGGCTAGGTTTCCACATCCACTGTTCAGAACCCTAGCCACCAGACCTGTGAACCTTTAAGTGTCTCAGGGCTTAGAGCAGCTCTAAAAGATGCCTGAGAAAGACATAGAGACACAAAATCACAATTATGTTGCCCTGTAATCCTTCTTTACTTATACAGAAGTTGGTATGTAGATAGTTGCAAAACAACACAAACATGGCTTTTTAAAAACACATTCTAGATCAGGAATTGGCACCCACAGACAAATTCTTAGCTATTGTACCAAATAAAATTTTGAGGGAACACAGTCATAGCCATTCACTTATCTGTGACTGCCTTTCAGCTCCAGCTACAGATTTGAGCAGTTGTGACAGTGACCACAAGGATACAGCCAGTAAAGCCAAAAATATTTATCATCTGGCCCTTAACAGAAAAATTTGTTCACCCCCACTATAGAAGATATTGCTCTCTTACAAGCTATAACTATAAGCATTAACAACTATACTTTAAAACACTGCTAATGATTAGAATTTTGAGCTACACTTGGAAACAACCATGGTAATTAAATGCATGTTACAGAGTCTAATGAGCCCTAAAGTTTCTGATATAAGTTGTTCTACAGCATATACACTTCTGCAGAATCTGAAACATTTCATTTTTAATAGTTAGGGGTAATTTTCGCTAATTAACTTTTAAAATTAAACCTAAATTAACATTTTATGGCCTGCAATAACTACAGCTAAGAATACTTCCTGATAATTAAAATACAGTGTTCCTAATGAATGGATATCTATTGTAACTTTCTTTACAAAGACAGTTATAGTTGCTTTTATGATTTCATTTTGTTCTTTGTACACTCAAGATTATTGTATTTCCCAACATGCAAACATGAAATTTTTTCAATCTGTTTTTATGTATTAGGAATACAACATTTATCAAATTTCTGTTATACTATAAAATCTTAAAACTGTAGTTACTATTTGAGCAATTACAGTAACTTATTTTTTTAATTTTTATTTTATATTGGAGGACAGTTGATTAACAATGTGATTCAGTTATATATATATATATGTATCTATTCCTTTTCAATTACAGTAAATTTAAAGAAATATTAAGAAGAATGGATTCCAGAGTTGCTTATAAAAGGAACAGAATTTTTGAGACATATTATTCAGATAAATTGAGGATAAAATAAAGAAAAAGTCTAAAGCAAAAATTGGCCTATAAGGGATTGAAATAAGGTAGTACCATAATCAGAGAAGGCAATGGCACCACACTCCAGTACTCTTGCCTGGAAAATCCCATGGACAGAGGAGCCTGGTGGGCTGCAGTCCATGGAGTCGCTAAGAGCCGGACAAGACTGAGCGACTTCACTTTCACTTTTCACTTTCATGCAGTGGAGAAGGAAATGGCAACCCACTCCAGTGTTCTTGCCTGGAGAATCCCAGGGACAGGGGAACCTGGTGGGCTGCCGTCTATGGGGCCGCACAGAGTCAGACACGACTGAAGCGACTTAGCAGCAGCAGCAGCAGCAGCAGTACCATAATAAATTATTAATTTTTAGGAAATATTTTCTAGGTACCACAGAGAATCTGTTCTGCCTTTATTCTGTTTGGTCTGTGTATGGAATCAGGAAAGACTAGGTTATGGTAATAAATTACCCCCAGATATCCATAGCTTGACACGAAAGCTTATTTCTCATGCTACATGTTGGCAGAGACCTCTGCTGATGGTAGTCATTCTATGTTCCAAGCTTTAGATAAAACACCATCTTGGGCATACTGGAGGGTTGTATGTGTATCATATTCAACTTGGAATGTCCCTTTTGCTAAGGACTCATTGGCAAGAATAGTCACATGACCCTGGGCAACCACAAGGGAACAGGAATTGTAATCCTATTATGTACTCATAAGGGATAGAGTAGAAATATTTACTAACAACTCACTGAATGTTTAGGTTAATGATTAAGGACTTAACCCTCAGACCAAGCTAGTTAATTGTCTGTACTTCACTTTCCTCATCTGTACAATGAAAATACTAAACTTCTTAGAAATGTAGGAATTAAATGAGTTAAAACTTATGCAGTATTTAGAAGAGTACTGGAGTACAGTAAAATGTGTTATTGTTGTTTCATTTCAAGTTATGTACTTGCCACACTGCTCTTCAGAGTCAAAAAGAGAGTAGGGCAGCCTTAGGAATGTTGACCTGGGCCTAGCAGAGATGCCTATGAGGAAAGGTCCATGATTAAATGAAAGAAATCAAAATGCTAGGTTTTCCTTCGAAGTAATATCGATCCAAGAGGCAGGAGATATGCCATTAAAGGGGTAGCCAGTTAGTTCAAGAGAAGCTGGAGCACCAAGGGGATAAATATATCAAACTACAATAGGTCTTATGAAATACGAAGGTCAGAGAATGAATTTAGGATGTGAACATAAAACATGGACAAAGTAAGTGGCATATGCTGGGTAGGACTAGAATATATTAATAGTATACACATTTGGGTAATACAGTATATGGATGAATCCCTTCTAATAAATGGCTTATAAAGTTTGTATCAGAATAAATATGAGAGTTAACGTAGAAGACTCCCATTAGAAAAAAAAAATGAAAGTGTTAGTTGCTCAGTTGTATCCGACTCTTTGCAATCCGATGGGTGGTAGCCTCCAGGCTCCTCTGTCCATGGAATTCTCCGTGTAAGAATACTGTAATGGGGGGGGGGGGGAGGTGAGAGGGGGGGATCGGGATGGGGAATACATGTAACTCCATGGCTGATTCATGTCAATGTATGACAAAACCCACTGCAATGTTGCGAAGTAATTAGCCTCCAACTAATAAAAATAATTGAAAAAAAAAAACATGCACGCACGTGTGCACACACACACACACACACATACACACCCCTCTGTCAGAGGGATTCTCAAGTTCAAAGAGAAATAAAATGTACCAGAGGACATATTAAACTTTACTTAAATCCATTAAAAAAAAAAAAAAAGAATACTGTAATGGGTTGCCATTCCCTTCTCCAGGGGATCTTCCCTGACCCAGGGATCGAACCAGGGTCTCCTGCATTGCAGACAGATTCTTTACCATCTGAGCCACCAGGGGTTGAGTCCCATTAGAAAGGGCAAAGGTAATACCAAAAGAAGAGAAATGGGAAGAAAGACAGTGAGCCAAGAACAAGTGTCCAAGATGCAGTCAGCTCCCATCCTATGTAGAACACAGCAAATGGTGGATTTATGCAGTTGTTCAGTTCTTATCAGAGCTGTTGATTCAGCACTGGTACAGTACACAGCAGTACAACTGCTCTGAATCCATGACCAGACATCCAACCCTGACCATCCACCCATGACCACCCATGCATCAACACATAGTCCAACGACTCCGGACTGTTAGGCACCAGATGAGAAGAGCAGACATGATTTCCTCTTCCAGGAGCTAATAACAAGAGAGACAGCAAAGTTACTAACCCATGTACAGCATAAATCAGAATGAAATAAGTTCTGTACTGCACACACATGCCAAGTTTTAAGAGCACAGAGAAGGAGAAAAGGTCCATTTTCAGGAGACATTTAGGGAATACTTTTTGGAGGAACTAACATTTTAACTGAGATTTTAAAGAAGAAGTGGGATGAAAGTCAAAGGATGTAATGAATACCAAGCTAATGAAATATCATGAATGACCATAAAATGGGTAAGAGTGACCACCTGGAGAGAGTAGAGGAGAAATAAATTTTAAAAAGTAAAAGGAGCTCTTTTTTTGACCCACAAGTAATAATTCAGAGGCACCTTAAGAAGTTCTCATTTCACAATCAATTTATATTTATAAAATTCCCTGCTATTCTTTCCCCAAAATAGTAATTACAATATAAAAGTGGCTATTTGATTTGAATTTTATTTCTGTAGTCTTGAAATGTAAGCTCCACAGTCTGTATTTCCCTAGATGGTCACAAGTTCAAAAGATCATAGAGCTGAAAAGAAATTACAGTCCAAAGTTCTGCTTCAAAGATGGAAGGTCCAATAACCAAATGACTTACTCATATTTACAAGAGTGCCAGAATCAACACTAGAACTATCATAATACTGAATGTACCAGCTTCTTTAAAAGATGAAAGAATCAAGAAAACAAACATGAGTCCAGAGCTATTCTTGTGGTTTCTCTGGGAATGTTCTGTATCAGAACCTAAGTGATTTATGTCTATGAGAACATAAGTAATATGAATACGGTAAACATGGAATTATTCATGAAATTCAAAATGTCTAATGGAGGAGTCACTCCTTGAAGCCTATGTGTGTTTCAGCCAAGTGAAAGGAAGCCCTACTGCACAAGGTAGGGATTATGTTTATGGAACTTAAACACGAGGTAGAGGAAGTCAGAAATACAAACAAATTCTAAATGCCTCATGTCAAGTAACAACAGGCCCATCACAGTCATAATAAAAAATGCAATGTCTGTGTCACGTTATCAGTGTTTGAAATGAACATCAGAGAAGTGCTGCTTCGCCAACTCTGCCCAAGACAGAGGCAGCACAGAACCATGAAGCACCATGACAGTTCTTGCTTCCATCTGTGAAGTGTCCAGATGCCTCATTTTGGATGCCATGTGAAGTTGCTAGGCTACTGGGTTTCTGAACAGAAGATGGACATTCGAGGAACCAGTTTTTGACTATATATTAATCATGACAACTCTATCTAAAATATCTTGTTCCCAAACAGGAGCATAAAGGACATTTCTGCATTCTAACTTTACATGAAGAATCAGGTCTTGGAAATCCCATGAGAAAGTTTTCATAAGAATTTATCCACACTTTCCTCTTTGGTTTCCTCAACTGCAAAGCAGGAAACCCTCCAGACCTCCTGAACCTCTGACCCTTTTGCGGTTTTTCCCATCAACATACACAAGCATCCATGCATCAATTAAAAAATCTCACCACAGTATAGCATGACCTTGCTTTAGACTTACACGTAGAACACTACCATTTCCAACCCACTATTGAATGAATTTACTTGCATGTTTTTTGGGAAATAGAAGGTTTCGTTGGCTCAGAAATGTCAGAAATCCATTATCACATATACCTATCAGGTTTCCAAGATGATTTTCCCAGGCGACCCTAAATGACTCCCTCAGAATGTTTCCTGCTAGCATGTGAATCAGCTTTTTGCCTTTTCCCCAATCTCAGCTCATTCCTTCCCTCTGACAGTATCAGGACATCCACATCTGACAACAGTCCCAGCTAATTAATTTACTCCAATGACTAGCAGTCTTTTGACAGGAAAAATAATCTACATTGTATTTATGGCAAAATCTCTACCACTCTGACAAAGATGAATGCCAACTTCACACAGCCATTTTTCAGCTGTTATCCAGAGCTGAAAGTGATTTTCAAATGTTGGCTTTAAAATTAGGAGGAAGGAGATAATAGTTCTACTTTAAAATGGCCTGGAAATGGAATCTCTATAATGATAGTGTAGCATCAAGCCAGAAAAAATAAACTCTCCTGCTACTATCATAAATGGGCTAGAAATAAACCTCGGTCACACACAAAGAACGGGCAGCGGAATTGGATTTCCAAAATAAATGATCTGAAACTCAGAGGATAATGTATCTTCAAAAAGTGATGTCTTTCCTTATCCCCATCCCTCTGGCCATGGGTAGTGGGGGACCGATATCTGCCTCTGTAAAATGCACGCTGTTGTTGGGTCTGGTTGGTCGCTAAGTCGCGTCTGACTCTCTTGCGACCCCATTCACTGTAGCCAGCCAGGCTCCTCTGTCCATGGTATTTCCCAGGTAAGAACACTGGAAAGGGTTGCCATTTCCTTTTGCAGGGGATCTTCCTGAGCCAGGGATCAAACCTGTGTCTCCTGAGTTGACAGGTGGATTCTTTACCACTGAGCCACCAGAGAAGTCCTAAAATGCACACAACACTGTCATAATATGGCTGAAACTGGAAAAATCAAAATTTGAACCCAGACAACATCTACAATGCTCAACTTCTCTCTCTGCCATAAGCAAAGTACCCAGTAGTTCCATTCACTTTGGCTATGCTCTGAAATACTTTCTCATGAGTTTTGTTTAATCTTTCTAGCATTACCCTTCCTAATGTTCCTTAACCTTGGAATTGTAAATGTTAAATTAATAATTATTCATTTCAGTGATAATCTGAACCTCATTCCCTTCTTCCCTCTGAAGACCAGAGTAATCATCCAATAAAAGTTCTACCAAGGTCAGAAATGACCTAACTTATTTGTAATTATTAATTCTTCTCTGACCCTTTAACCATAAATAAAGCCTTGGCATTGGGGGAAAAAAAAGAAGATGTGAAACAGGACAAGGTAATTTTCAAAAGTCAGGGAATAACGGAACAGTGGAAAAAAAGAGAACGGATTTTCTAAATTTAAAACACTCGTTGTCCTTTCTTGAAATAATGATTTATATTCTTTGAATCCATAAGAGAGTAATTGGATATGTGTGATGCAATGCTGGAATTTTAGGTATTTTGCCTAAAGGTTATTAACAGTTAGTACCACTGGGGTAAAAAATCATAAAGTTAGAATAATAACCCTCTCTCAAAGGATGACTGAAATTGAACTTGTAATCTGTTCATAATCAAATATATTATGTTTATATTAGAGACCCACATGCTCAGAGGAATACTGAAAAACTAAAATAAATCACATAGGTGGCCATGTGTAAGAGGGGTCTGAAATGTAAGTTGTCTGAGGAGCAATGTAAGAACCAACTCTGCTTCCTTTGGAAAAGTGAAGACTGAGGACAAACAGATCAAACTGTCAGTATGTTAAAGGGCTGACAAGGAAATAGTCATTACAAATAGAGGTGCTGATGATGGTGGTAGGGCCAGAGAGTAAAAGCTGCATGATGAGTTATCCAAGGCACCTGACCTCACCCCATCCACGGAAGCAGAATCCCCTGGACACGACCTCTGAAAGATGGTCACCCGGGGTCTGCCTGGACACTTGTAATGGCCCAGAGCTCACTATCCCAAACACCCTCCTTTGTGTTAGAGAACAGAATGTATCAGAACATTTCCTTTTAGCCCTGAGTTGCCATCCCTCAGGGTCTAACATAGACAACTGGTTAACTAGTCCTGCCCTCCTGAATATCCTAGGATACTGCTGATCCCTTCTCCACAAGATAACTCACTGCAGTTGTTTGTTTTTATTGAAGTATAATTGAAGTATAATATTATATGAAGTACAGGTATGCAATATAGTGATTCATAGTTTTTAAATATTATACTCCATGTACAGTTATTATAAAATATTCACTGTATTTCCTGTATCATACAATATCCTTGTAACTTATTTTACACAACATAGTTTGTACTTAATCTTCTACTCCTATCTTGCCCTCCCCACTTCCTTACCCCAACTGGCAGCCACTAGTCTGTTTCCTACATCTATGAGTCTGCTTTTTTTGCTATATTTACTAGCATGTTGTATTTTTTAGATTCCACGTGTAAGTGATATATATCATACAGCATTTCCTTTCTCTGTCTGACTTATTTCACTTATCATAATGCCCTCCAAAACCATCCATGTTGCTGAAAATGGCAACACTGCCTTCTTTTTTATAGCTTAATAGTATTCTATTGTCTATATGTGTGTGTGTGTGTATGTATGTATACACACATACCATCTTCTTTATTCATTTATCTATTGATGTACACTTCAGTTGCTTCCATATCTTGACAACCATTTGCCATGAATATTGGGGTATACGTATCTTTTCAAATTAATGGTTTGGTTTTGTTTTTTGGATACATACCCAGGAGTGGTATTGTTGAGTCATATGGTAGTTCTCTTAGTTCCCTATGTGTCAAGTTAAACATCTGCAATTCCTTCAGACCTTCCAGATACTCTCTGGTTTCTAATGTTCTTAACTGACATCTGCAATAAATACACTTGATACAGTGTTATCGGCCACAGTACAGAACAGAACTTTCAATTCTCCTATCAAAGAAAAATCAGTCAGTGTGTGTTAGCTGATCACCTATTCAACCCTATGGTTAGCCAACATTTGATATAGAAGTAGAAGGCCAGGTGCTGAAAATATCTATGGAATAAAAACTGAGGTATGTGGAATAATTTTGGATTTTTTGCAAGATATAAACAATTATGTGGACATATGTGGTATAGTCTGAAATTTAGGGTGAATTTAAAAAAAGGAATGCTGGGCAAACTGAGGCTGAGGAATCCAGGTGCTGAGTTGTAATAGATTAGGAGGACCATCGCTTGCTCCTTGGAAGAAAAGCTATGAAAAACCTAGACAGCATATTAAAAAGCAGATACATTACTTTGCCAACAAAGATCCATCTAGTAAAAGCTATGGTTTTTCCAGTAGTCATGTATGGATGTGAGAACTGGACCATAAAGAAAGCTGAGTGCCGAAGAATTGATGCTTTTGAACTGTGGTGTTGGAGAAGACTCTTGAGAGTCCCTTGGACTGCAAGGAGATCCAACCAGTCCATCCTAAAGGAGATCAGTCCTAAATATTCACTGGAAGGACTGACACTGAAGCTGAAGCTCCAATACTTTGGCCACCTGATGCAAAGAACTGATCCATTGGAAAAGACCCTGATGCTGGGAAAGATTGAGGGCAGGAGGAGAAGGGGATGACAGAGGATGAGATGGCATCGCTGACATGATGGACGTGAGTTTGAGCAAACTCCGGGAGTTGGTGATAGACCAGGAAGCCTGGTGTGCTACAGTCCATGGGGTCTCAAAGAGTCGGACAGGACTGAGTGACTACACTGAACTGACCTCTGCTCTCCCTTGAAGGATGTGTGTGTCGAGGACAAGACACTGACAGTAGGGCGTGTGTGTGTAGGAATAATCAGTAATAAAGAAGGTCAGTGTTAGTAGGGACATGTATAACTAGAAATAGAAATACTTAGATTTGTACTCTTAACATGTCTACTAGGACTTTCTTCATTTCTAAATATGCTGAGCTTAACTTTGCTAAAAAACGGGACTCAGATATCCACAGGTCTCTAATTTGGCAAACTAATGCTTGGTGAATACTATCAGGAGCTAAGGGAGTAAAGCTAGAACTCCCCTCAGGTGGAAAGTACAGATTTCAGAGGTGATTTTTCTGGCCACCCAATTTCTTTTATGTCAAGCATGAGAATTCCAGGCATTCCAGTGGGAGAGGTATTTTTGGATAGATGCAACTTTTGGTACAGTTTAAATTATGTCATCTTGGTAACAAATGATTCCAAAGGCCAAAGTCCTAAATTATGTATCTGACCCAAAGAATTTCTCTTTTAGAGTGGCCTTCTGTAATTGACCCCACTCAGATATGTATTTCCCAAGCCAAGATACAGGAAAATCAATTAGATAATAAAAATGAATAAATCCAGGTAAATACACATTTTCACTTTCAATTAGCCAATGACTTTGTGAATCTCTAGGGAACACTGAAGAGATATCATAAGACAGTGCAGTTTCCCTTAATAGGGACCATAACCTCAAAGTGGCATATTTTTCAAATAATGAGCAATTGACTTTTTTTTTTCCCACCATGCTGTGCTCATAGCTCCTGTGAAAACTTAAACATTATTCAATAGAACAATTTCCTGTAAAGCCTTTTGAAAGTAGTCACAGCCTCTGTCTCTATTCTGGTGCCCTGGGTCTGCCAGCATGCTGTTTTAGTGCCTTTGGAAGATTCAGTGCCAAGACACAGTCCAAGAGCTGAAAGAAGACCACGTAAATAAAAATAATTTGCTGCCTTCTTTCAAGAAGGAAAACTCACTTTCTATCACTTTCAACTTTCAGTAATTCTATGGATCTATCATTTCTCTTCTGTCTTCATCACTCAACCCTTCAGCTGACCTACAAGGTAACTGGTAATAATTACAGACTGTTGATCCTAAAGAAAAGACTGTTGAAATCACTGATTAACCCTTTCTTGTTATCAGTGGGAAACCAAGGCGCTGGATGTCTAAAGGGCTTTCCCAGAAACCACACCATAAGTGTCAGAATCAGGACATGACCTTCACATTGCAGAGAAGGAAGCAGAGAGTATTTGAAAAAGTTCTCAACAGTAGAGCACATTCACCAAGCAGTCAGAACGAGACCCTGACTGTAGCTGTGTGCCACCAAGTACCATCCCACGTGGACTAGATTGGAGGTAACATTTTAAGAGATAAAGAGTACCCCTTATTTGTTATCTAAAGCACTTAGCTAATAAAAATGAAATTTTCTTTTAGCTTTTAGTTGCTCTTTTTTCATCTGTTTATTTTCTACTAATGCCACTAATCCTTTGAAAACTTCCCCTCTGTTTGGCAGCCCGTGTCAACAATGACCTTGACTTCAAGTGTGTGTCCATCTTAACAAAATTCTAAGGTCTTCTCTGCCAGTACCACTTTATAGACTTCCAGGCCAACCCCAATTCTATTTTTTTTTTAATTGAACTATTAGTTGGTTTATGATGTGGTATTAGTTTCTAGTGTACAGTAAAGTGATTCAGCTTTTATATATATATGTAAATATCTATTATATATATACTTTTAATTATGTATTATATATATTATACAGTTATATATATATGAATGTGTGCTTTTACATAAATATAAAAGTTATATATGTATGTGTGTATATATATATGTTTGTGTGTGTGTGTGTGTGTGTGTGTGCGCGCTAAGTCGCTTCAGTCATGTCTCTTTGCGATCCTGTGGACTGTAGCCTGCCAGGCTCCTCTGTCCATGATATTTCCCTGGAAAGAATACTGGAGTGGGTTACCTCCTCCAGGGGATCTTCCCGACCCAGGGAAGAACCCACGTCTCTTGAGTCTCCTGCATTGGCAGGTGGGTTCTTTACCACTAGTGCAACCTGGGAAACCGATATATATATATATATGTACATGTGTGTGTGTGTGTATATATATAGGCTTATATGTAGGCTATATAAGCTTATATATAGGCTTCTATATATATGTGTATATATATATATATATACACACACACACATACACTTTTACAGACTTGTTTCCATTATAGGATATTACAAGATATTGAATATAGTTCCCTGTGCTATACAGAAGGTCATTATTGTTTATATATTTTATGTACAGCAGTGTGTATCTTATCAATTCTATCTTTAATTTATTAATAGTTTAATAATTTATTTTAATTAATTTAATTTATTAATAAAATAAATTATAATATATTTTGTATATTTTATATTAAAATATATAATAAAGATATATCTATATATAAAATTTTATATATATAATAAATTTATAATATATAAATTATAATAAAATTAATAGTTTAATAATTTAATTTATTAATATTAATAATTTATTATTAAATTAATTTAATAATAAATTATTAATTTACTAATAATTTACCTACAACAGGTAAAATTGATAAAATCTTATCAATTCTATCTTTAAAAGTAATGACCTATTGTCTATAATTTTTCTCCAATTTTTTTCATTTTATTCAAGGTGATAAATTATCCAAGGCCTAGATTTTTACCATGGATTTTTTTTTTAACCTCTCATAGTCTCTTAGTCCTTTTCTTTAAAAATTATGAGAAATTCTTTCATTGTGTCTATTGAAAATGTTATTTGCAGCCCGAGATGCAATTGGTAGACAGTGGGAATAAAATTATGGATGGAAATACACATTTGATTATTGTTACTGATTGGAACCTTTCCTATGATGCCTAGTGACCCAACATGCAGACAGGACATGTCTCCAAATTTATTTTATGACTGAATTTTTAAAGAAGCATAAAGTAAAAGTCTAGGGAAGCAAGCATTCTTCCTAGCTTTATATAAAAAAAGCAATATGTTCACATCTTCATGAAGTATCCCATCTTTACCTTTCTAAGAGGAACTATCTTGAAACTATGGGTCCCTTTTAGCACTGGTACGGCACTGAAACAAAGGACTTTTTGCTATGCTTGCTTGATCTTTTCCTTGCAATGGACTCACCAATAAAGGCAGACTCATCCCTAATAAACACATGAGCCATTAATAATTTCTCTTCTTGAATTAACATCAGTTCCTTCAATGGCTTAAGAAAAGTGATTTGAGGACCTAGCAGCTGCTAAGTCTCTTAGGTACAAAGATGATTAGAACATACAACCAGTTGTCTCTCTTTCAGGGTAAGTGAAGTGTTAGGTTTGAAGTTGGATGTCTTATGATAAGCACTATGAGAGAGATGAGATACCAGTTTGGTTCTACAAGCCAAAGACCTTAGGGGAATAAGGTGGCTCAGAGGTAAAGAATCTGCCTGCTAATGCAGGAGATACAGGAGACGCAGGTTTGATCCCTGGATTGGAAAGATCCCTGAAGTAGGAAATGGCAACCTGCTCCAGTATTCCTGCCTGGAAAATTCCATGGACAGAGGAGCCTGCTAGGCTACAGTCCATGGAGTCACAAAGAGTCAGACATGACTGAGCTACTGAGCATGAGCATGCATGAGAAAATAAGACAGTGTGTGACTGAGAGCTTCATGCTTGGAACTGGTATAGAAGTCATTGAAGGTGTGGATAGAGCCAGTGTTCCATTTTGGATTATTTTGTCGAAGTGTCTTTCTCATTAACTGGGGGGAGGGGTAAAGGGATGGAGCAAGAACAAGTGCCTCCCCTGGGTCTAACTGAGTGATATCCTCCACTAGTAAAATCTGGCTAATGGAGCAGTGTAGAATTGAGATGTGCAGTTTGTATTTTCTCTTTTCATAGAAGCTCTAACATCTCTCCCTAGAACTGAAGGATGGAGGTGGGTTCTCTGCCTCTGAATACGGAAGGCACAAAAAGAATAGAGGGTAAGCAAAAACAAATAAATTTACTCCTTTAAACTCCAGAGTTACACATGTAGAGAGATACGTAGCGTTATATCCTAACAATCAATTTCTTTGGGGGTGGGGAAAAATCACAAGTATGCTCATGCACTAACAAGTTGCTGATTCTTTTTCCATTAAAATTAAAATTAAATAGAAGGCCATGGTAAATTACCCATTTCATTCCTCCTTCCAGAAAAAAAAGGCACTTTGTCATTCTTTACTGTGGGTGCACGTCAGCTTCAACACATGCATTTATGTCGAGTAGGTCATTTATATTGTTGCCTGCTGCTGGAGTTTTTCTTCTTTCAACTAAGTAGGGAATATTTGTGATCTTTATTACCCCCAATAAATCTACAAAATGCCTTTTGCCCGAGGCTTTTTATTTTAATTTCACATAAATAAATCACATTAGGTTCCTGGCTGTCATATTAAGATAAGCATGGATCTAAAAATAACAAATGTGTTAAGTCAAATGTTTTCAGATTACATAGTGGTAAATTTCTCTGGGTTACCCCTGAATCTTATTGATGTTGAAATATTTTTTGGCACTTTAAGAGTGTTTCTTGAAGAGCACAAACCTATTTAAACTAGAAGTAGAATAATTTTCAGATCCTCTACAGACCTACTTGTACAATATTATTCAACTCAAGCTTCCCATGGCTGCAATAAATCCATCTTTAATGTGGGGATGTGTCCTCAGTTACAGCAGAGGGCAGTTTTATGTCTTTGTAGGTTAATCGAATGCCTCTATCTATATTGTGTTTTATATATTAACTATAAAGAGCTCTAGACCTGAATCCCTCATCAAAGATCTTACACAGAGTTATACTCAAAGGTTTTAAAGCCAACCCAAGCTCAATCTAGTCAATGACCAATTCTTCATCTGTCCTCACGCTACCAGACCTGCTCCTACTCAGGACTCAGATCAAACCATCAGCTCCTTGGGGAAACCTTTGGTCTTTTGAAGGACGGTCTCATAAAATGTGTTTTACAGAGTCCTCCACTTAGCCTGGGGTGGAACAGTCTTGATAAATGGATGTGAATTTTTCTTTCAAACAAGATTTGTAGTGAATAGGCAAAGATAAAACCCATAAGGTTTTAAATAGTTTATTTTATACATTTATTCAATTGGGACCTAAATATATTCTCTGATGGATTAGCACAGCCCTTTTAAGGGTGGACAGATTTAATAAGTAAATCATGTATATATAAAGTTGGTGTAGAGTTTCACTCTGGCATTTTTGGTAATCTCTTTGCCTTGGATAACTTAGGTTCAAATACTAGGCAACTCTCAAAGTAGACAAACATGCAGACCATACACCAGCCACCTAAATCAACAATAATGTTGATCAATCCTAAACTAAAGGTCAATGTGAACCTGGGTGGGCTTCCTTGGTGACTAGGGGGTAAAGAATCAGGCCTGCAATGCAGGAGACCCAGGCTCAATCCCTAGGTTAGGAAGATGCCTTGGCGAAGGGAATGGCTCCCCACTTCAGTATTCTTGCCTTGAGAACCCCATGAAGAGAGGAGCCTGCTGGGCTGCAGTCCATGGGGTTGCAAAGAGACAGACACAGCTGAGCAGCAAAGCATGAAGCCTGATGGACCTGGGCGACCTTCCAATCAATCGGACATCTTTCTGGATTTAGTTCTGTTAGCCCCTTCTGTTACTGAACCAAAGTCATCTTAAAGATAAAGCTGTTAGTTCAGCCAGAGTCTCAGAGCTCTGAGAAGAGGCCTACATGCTCCCTTGTTTACCTAAAGTAGCACCATCAGTCTATAATAAGAGTCCTTGGGGATACGTCTCAGCCCACAGCCTTCCCCACCACCGTCCAGGGATGACATAACCACTGAAGCATGTGACAATACCCAATTTCCTGATTTATTCTCCCTTGTGCTGGGCAGAGGGCGTGACTTAAAGGCAAGACTCTTATCTTGGCAGGGGTCTGAGACTGTCTGCATCTCTGGAACAACCCCTGGTGGGTAATTGAGAAGTGACATTGATGGGTTCCCAGGGTGGCCTGATGCTTGCACTTGCCCCAGGAGGCAGATATATGCTGTAGAAATCCAGCCCAAGGGTGGAGAGGAGGGGAAGAAACTGTAAAGCTTGCTAGTCCTGGTCTCTTTGACCTCAGCAGAGAGAAAGATGCAGAGCTGGGAAAGCGTACACTATTATCCTGCGGGTTTATCATGAGCTTTTGCTTTTATTGCTAGCAGAGTGCTGAGTTCTTTGTTTGCTACACAGTCTATCCCCAGAGGTAGCCTCCTTTTCTCTTGAAGGGATTTGAAAAAACAAATCACAGTTCTTTTTTTATTTGGTGTCCACTATTAAGAATTCATGCAGAGCAATTTTACTTGTTGCCAATTAAGCTCTCTCAGTGGAAGTCTATGATTATACCAAAGGCAACCTGTGTAATACTTGGAATCACTTTGGTCTCCATAAATTAACCCCTTGAGGATAGAGCCGTGCTAATTCTTAAGATGCCTGGATAATTCGATTCTAAGAACCAAAATACACAGAAGGCAAATCTCCACAAAGTTCTGGGCTTGACTTTTCTCAGGCTGTGTGTACTTTTGCCTCTTAACTCTATTTTATAGCTACAAGACAATTTCTGTATAACATGTCAGCAAAGGATGACCTTTTCCTAGAGATAGAATGATAGCATGTAGCCTCTCAGTAAGCAACTTTAATGTTACTCACATTTTACAGAATTAGGGATTACTGCTAAAGGAAACTTCAGGCACTAGGGCCAATGACCTCCACCCCAAAATGTACAAATACATCAAAATTATGGAGAACACGAAGACTATTTGGGATGTGCATCATTTCATGGCAGTCTTCACTCTGCTTAGGTAGGCAGCATGTTGAATCATGGTGGGAATGAAAACAAAGCTCTTGCCCAATATTTTTTTTTCTATCTCTTCCCTTACGTTAAGAATCACAAATAAGGAAGGCAGAATGCAAAAGTCTACTTTAAGGAATTTTGGATACACTGAAACTATCATTTTATTGTTGGAAGGATGGATCTTAGGGACTCTTCTTGCACCCAGAGATCTCTACATGCTTTTCAGTGAAGTGTTTTCTTCCTCTTGGTGATGTAGGCAACCAACATTTATTCCCCCAGGGAAGCACAAGTTCTGTGCTTTGCCAGGGCAAACATCGCTTGTGATCAGTGGTTCTTCAGATTCTTAGAATCTGGTAGTATTGATACTTTGACTGCCCCTCAGGACTTGGGGTTGACTTTCCTCTTTTATCAACAACCCAGACTCCTCACACTGTTTGCTTCTCTTTTACAAACTACCCATCCGGTACCTGTGAAGTAAGGGGAAAAAGATGAAGAAAGAGATACAACTATGTTTTTGTATATTTGGCTACCAAACTAGAGAAGTCACCATTTCCCAAAATATATTCCTTAGACCTTGGGCATATTTTTTAAGAAGTCAAAATTATATTTTATAGTCTATATTTGGTATGTATAACACATTAGCAATATAAGTGGCTCTGAGTAGTTCTACAACTAAAATCTTTTTTTCTTTTTTTCTATTTTTTGTCTACACCATGAAGCATGACAGATCTTAGGTCCCTGACCAGGAATTGAAGCTGTGTATGGAGTACCTTGTCCACAAATGTCAAGAGTGCCTTAATTGAGAAACTCTAGCCTAAATATAGCTTGTTCAAATGAAACTTTGATTTGGCATCTGTTGGTTGGAATTTGGCACTGTGCATTCACCAGATCTTGTCATTTAATTTTGACCTTGAAACCTACTTATTCTTCACTTACTTATAGGCTATTGATAACTCTGTCTCTAACTCAAATTCTGAAAATCTGAAATGAATATTTTGACATTATCTAGTTCAGTCACTGGCAAGCTGTTGTGTTTAGTCACTAAGTCGTGTCTGACTCTTTTGCAACCCATGAACTATAGCCCACGAGGCTCCTCTGTCCATGGATTTCCCAGGCAAGAATACTGGAGTGGGTTGCCATTTCCTTCTCCGGGAATCTTCTGGACCCAGGATCAAACCCACATCTCCTGCCTTGCAGGTGGATTCTTTACCACTGAGCCACCTGGGAAGCCCCACAAGCCATTAGGGATCTATTATATTAGGTATTTTTATACAGATTCTTCGAAGCCTTTTATGATACGTATTAAATTCTACATGATCCAGCTATATAAGTATTACAGAAAAAAGATTATACATATCAGTACATTTACATATAGGTAATGCTATTTTAGATATTATAGTTTCATACAATCGCAGTGCTCAGTTATCTTAAATACTAGCTATATCGATACCTTCTTTGTATACCTAAGGAAACTCTGTCTCAAAGATGTTACCCAGTAACTGCTTTGGACAGACCAGGACCAGAGTCTATGTCTCTAAAACCTCCAATCCAGTCTTATTTTCATTTCTAGAGTGTTATGCTGCCTCTATCTGTCACACATAATTTCACATATGTGACATGAAAGAGTAATTAACACCATAAATATTCATGAATTCCATTTGTATTTTCCAACTGTTTGTGTTTGTTCTAAACTCTTAATCTAAGGCTGCAAATGGATAAAGATTTCTGTCAAATATCAGGAGAAAGTCTCAGCAGTTGTTTTCTCACACTCCTTCTTGTCAGTCACAGATATATTTAGTCAAATCAGAAATAGTAACAGATGATATAAAAATCATTAAGTACGAAAGAGCCTTTTTCTCCTAATCTTCACTTTCCTCATTAAAACAAATAAACGTACAAAAATATGTGATCACATTTCAACATCAACTTACAAATAAGTTGTTGCTGGGTATGTTTTTTTTTTCTCATCAGGCAGGGAGAGGCAGAGCAATTGAAATGCGCCCGGATTTGTACTCAAGTCTTAGACTAGGTTCTAGATCCCAAATCTACCCTCTTCTTCAGATAAATTCACAGAAGTTTTTTCTGCTGGTATCAAAACATTAATTGAGCTAAATGCTCTTTGCCAGGCAGCTATATTTGAACTCCACAAATTCCTTAACAATTTGAAAACCTAGAGTAGATTATAGGTCTATTTCAGTAGAATACTAAACAGGACCCCAAAATAACCAGTTATCTTGAGAGTATGATTACAACAATATATTTGTGTCACAGCACATGGTTATGCTATAAAAAATGACTAAAGCCTGTTAAAGACTATGAGATTCCTTCACAAAAATAAGACTTTTCATTCTTATATCCAATCTTCTACCATTTGTCCAATTCTTTTATCATTAAGCAAGAGGCAATAATAGTATGACATGTATCTTCTATGCTTTTGATCAGTCCTCAAAGACTGTGGCCATAAATTAATGCTGACTACTATTATTGTTGGAAGATCAAAATATTCAAAATTGGTACTTCCCTGGTAGTCCAGTGGTTAAGACATCCCCTTCCAATGTAGGGGTGTGGGTTTGATCCCTAGTCAGGGAGCTAAAATCTCACATGCATTGTGGTCAAAAAACCAAAACATTTTTTTTTTTTAAAGCAACATTGTAACTAATTCAATAAAGACTTTAGAAAATAGTCCACATCAAAATAATCTTTTAAAAATATTCATAATTTTTAAGTTATAGGTTAGTTTAAGTATAAATGGAAGACCATTAGTTAATATCAACATCAACGAAAGTTGTAACAGCTACAAATCAAACACACCATAAAAATCAGAAAACATATATACTGAATTATGGAAATGTTTGACTTCAGACACTTTAGCTGTGCTTGTGTTTGTGGCATGCCATGGTCCTTGGCACGTCATAGAGTCTACCTTAACTCAAGAAAGCATTTTAAATATTCAATCATAAAGAGAAAAAAAAAAGTCCCCCACTGCTCACTGTCACTCACAAATCATTCACCATAAACTATTTGGCTATAGTTGAAGTTGTGATACTGTAATAAGCATCAGAAAGCCTATCACTGTAGGTCAGTCAGGATCTGTTTGCAAAATATAATCAAATATAATTTCATGATTCAATAAATAGTATGTTAATCTACTATTATTGGTTTTCATTTTCATTTCAATATTACCATTTCCATTTCCTCACTGTTATTCTGACTATTCAAATATCATTATTGCCCTTCATTATTATTCAAATAAAGCTTTGCTATTAGATCTTGTGACACTATATATAAGCCTTTGCTTCTTTACTAGCAATAATTCTATTTCTGAAGGAAAATGGACGTGATTGCCCACAAAATTCTTACTTTAGGTTAGGTGATAGCTGTGCCTGAAATGAGATTTTAATTTAATCATATCAGAGAAAACCAAAGGTTTTTGTTAACTACCTTAAGAAAGCAGGGAAATATCCTTTTCCATGCAGGTTTTTTGATTCAAAAATGTGTGAAACTATTATTCCTCTTCAAAACTGTATACAAAACACACTGACCAAATTATTAATAAAGTATAATTTATTTCATCAGATGGTATTCAGCATTCATATATTTTTCTTTGGAAAGATGGGGGAATTTATTTTATACAAATAGTTTAAAGAAAATGTTACGACTCAGTTGAATATACTTTGCAGTACATCTATGGAAAATATAATTTAAAAGGCATATAACCATAAATACATTGCTATCGGTACACACTGGTTCTCAAAAGAAAACTGCATCACCAAGTTATAGATCTCAAAATCAAATCTAACGAATATTGCATCAAGTTATATAAAGTTAACTGATGTGTCTTTTAGTGACAAGTGGACTTAAAAATTGTACAGTTTTGTTGTATCCTATTAGCAGTTTTCTTCTAGGTAGAAAAATAGAATATTGTCTATTACTGTAACCACAGATACGTTTTCTGGTTTCACAACAAGTCGGACATGACTTGGAGACTGAACAACATGTTTCCTAGTAGGAAAACTAACATCAGAGCAGAACAAATGAGTAAAATGGATTTGGATGAGGTTGGGCAAGAAAGCCACAGGGTTAGGTCATACTTACCTTCTTAATATCTCTGTGTACAGAGGGAGGCTTCCCTGGTAGCTCAGACGGTAAAGTGTCTGCCTGCAATGCAGGAGACCGGGGTTCAATCCCTGGGTCGGGAAGATCCCCTGGAGAAGGAAATGGCAACCCACTCCAGTACTCTTGCCTGGAAAGTTTCATGGACAGAGGAGCCTTGTAAGCTACAGTCCATGGGGTCGCAAAGAGTCAGACATGACTGAGCGACTTCACTTCACTTCTTCACAGAGGGGGAACTGGCCTCCATGCCATGAGGAGATAAGACATAAAGGACTTTAGGGGCTTATTGACCCCTTAGAGAGGAAGCTAATTATATTCAATAATTCTGATGCAGTGTAAGGTATCATGTAATTGAGCACTAGCATATTTATTCCAGATAACAAGAGCTATAGGAATTTAGTAAGTGGAATTCAGAGTCCATACTAGCACTGGCAAAAACATGACCACATGGACTTTAAAGATCTAGATAATCCTATCACAATAATCTCCATTCCCTAGAAGCCTCAAGGAATGAGTTACTTGGGAATACTTATATAATACTCTCCTCTTTTTCCAATTTACCTGCAGATGTTTTCACACCTAGAATCAGAATCCATCACATAAAACAAAAACCAAACCAAACATGGGAGACCTATTCAACAGCATTCTTGAAATATGTATTTTTTAATACAAAGAGAAGCAGAAATTTTAAGCAGAAGTGTTCTCAATCTTTCAATTATAGAAGCACCAGCCCAGGTTGGATGCACGAGACAAGTGCTCAGGGCTGGTGCGCTGGGAAGACCCAGAGGGATGGGATGGGGAGGGAGGTGGGAAGGGAGATCGGGATGGGGAACATATGTAAATCCATGGCTGATTCATGTCAATGTATGGCAAAAATCACTACAATATTGTAAAGTAATTAGCCTCCAACTAATAAAAATAAATGAAAAAATAAAATAAAAACATAAATAATATTTAGGCAGGCAAAGGCCAGAGAATTTGGGTTCTAGTTTCTACAATATAAGTTTGCTGCATGGCTGTGGACAAATGCATTCCTTGACCTTGGCAAGTGTTATGATTTCTACCATCCTCCAAGCTCTGAGCAGGTCCTTCACTCAAGGACAACTTTTGACACCACTGTTTTACTTTAATTAAAAGAATGGAACTCTTTAGGTAGCCTCTGCTGATTTTTGCCCCCAAAGGTGCTTTTGGCAACCAAGTAGAAGAAGAGATCATTTGCCAACTCCATGCTTCTGTGATCAAGATTAAAGCTATAGATGCAGCTATTAAGTTAAGAAGTAGATTTAACTCACCTCCAGAGACTTCTGTGTTGCTCCTCAAGTTGATTTAACAGATGTTCAATGTATTTGTTGGAGTCCATGTATTCCTGCACATAGAAAAATAAAATTTCATTACACCAAAGACAAAGGCAAAGACAAAACCTCATTACCATAGGCATCAGGATTCTAAGATCATCTTTATCTCTACAGGATGATTTTGGACAAGATAATTCCCTTGGTCCCTCTCATTTGTAGGAATAGATGCTTCTATGACTTATATGCATTGTCATTTGGGGACAAATAAATTTTTCCCCACATCCTATGATGGTTCCATGAATGAAAAATGGAAGAGAACTGGAGTTCTATCAAGTCAGCATAAAAATCCTCTTAATCACAGAGAAAAACCAAATTTCATAGTCGTTTACACTGTATTTTATGTGTATGTATGCTGTGTGCTTAGTCGCTCAGTTGAGCCTGACTCTTTAAAACCCCAGGAACTATAGCCCATCAAGCTCCCATGCCCATGGTATTTTCCAGGGGAGAATGTTGGAGCAGGTTGCCATTTCCTACTCCAAGGGATCTTCCTGACCCAGGGATGGAATTCATATCTTTTCCATCTCCTGCATTGGCAGGCATATTCTTTACCACTGTACCCACTGGGAAGCCCATGTTTTATATGCTTTGCCATATAAAAGTATCAGAGAAGGCACTGGAAACCCACTCCAGTACTCTTGCCTGGAAAATCCCATGGATGGAGGAGCCTGGTAGGCTGCAGTCCATGGAGTCGCGAAGAGTCGGACACGACTGAACGACTTCACTTTGAATTTTTCACTTTCATGCATTGGAGAAGGAAATGGCAACCCACTCCAGTGTTCTTGCCTGGAGAATCCCAGGAATGCAGAAGCCTGGTGGGCTGCCATCTATGGGGTCGCACAGAGTCGGACACGACTGACATGAGTTAGCAGCAGCAGCAGCAGCAGTCATATAAAAGTATGGGATTGGGAGAGGATGGGAAATGAGCCAACCTTAGAAAAGGAGGAATAAAGTAGACAGTGCAGGTCTTGATTATACTGATTTTACACAAATCACTTTCTAGTAAAAACACTATTTTTGAGCTATATAGAAACTACATATTCATTGCCCTCCTTCACTGGGCATATTGTTTATATTGATGAACCACATGTTTATTTTTCCTTCATTTCCTTATATGAACAATGCAATTTGTTCTTGGTTTTCCTTTTCTTTTTATTTTATCTTATTTATTTCCTTAGGAAACCAATCTTTAGCTTCTCAGAAGATATAAAGGCACGCTTTATCTTGTTTAGAAATACTCATAAATTTGTATAAATCAAATTAGGTTTTCAAGAAATATCTCCAAAAACTGAGGGATTTCTTAATTACATGAGAACTGCTCATAGAATCTGTAGGTTATTGAACCTAATTTTTTTTAAATTTGTGATTACTGAATATGAGGTTCACATGCAATCATTTTAATTCCTAACTGTGTAGAAAACAACAACAACAAAAAAAACTTGTATAATTTATTTCATCCTGAACCTAATACTTCTTTCCCTTTCTCTTTGAGGAGCCCACAGGCCTCTGTGTCTACATCACAGCAGCCTTAGACAGAAGAGTATGCAGTGATTTCAGTGTTAAGGTACCCATGAAAGTTACCATTTTATATCTTATGGATTTAAGATAAACTAGGAACTCAGGTTAATACTGATACCTTTTTAAAACATTTTTATTTTGATGGAATACTATATAAAATCAGTTGTTTCTATAAAACTATTGACTACAATGGGTGGGGGTGGGGGAGTAGAAGACACAGTGAGAACTGACCCTTATGTGACAGAAAGGGCTTTGTTCAAGTTTCTGGACCTGTGTAGCCTTGGAGAGAAGCCTTTTCACCTTTCTACAATATTTCAGTTAAACTGGAGGGCATCCCAAGGCCTTATCTAGCAAAACTATTCAAATAGCTTTCCATAATTCTACTGCAGAAAATTAGCCGAAGAGTTTTATTCTTATTAATATGCATTTTCAGGTGAGTTATTTAAACAAGACCATTGACATAAAAAGCAAAGCAGAAATCTGTTACTGCAGGAAGTTGCAATGGTTTGTGGTAACGTTATTAAGTATCTTGATCAAGTTTTAAACATGATAAGAACACTCAAAATTCTTAAAGATATTTTCAAATACACCCTTTGAAAAAAATTTTAAAGACAGTGTTTCTAAGTAGAGGCAAATATATAAACTTCAAGGTCACCCATCCAGTCTTCATTCAAATTTTTTCAACATTTATTATATATCATGTGCTGTTCTAACTTCATAGATATAGTAGTACCTAAGGGAGAAAATTCCTGCCCTCAGAGAGCTTACATTCTGTAGAGAGATACATAACAAGGAAGTGATCAGATTGATTTCAGGTTGGTTACATGCTAGGAAGGAAATAACAGATGATAGGAAGGACTTTAAGTCGGGAGGGCACCTCCTTTATATACCATGGCTGGAAGAGGATTCTGAGCAAATGACTTCTGGGTCTGGGGCTTGGCAGAGAAATAGGCAAGCATATAGAGAAAGGAGGAGGGGGGAGAACACCAAAGGCAAAGGAAACAGCATAAGCAAAGACCCCCAAATGTGGTATTTAGGAACTGAAATGGAGCCAGGGAACAGAGCCTGAGGTGTATAGTCTAAAAAGAAGTTGGATAAGAAGTGAGTATTAGGCACTTAGTCATGTCAGACTCTTTGTGACCCCATGGACTATAACCCATTAGACTCCTCTGTCCTTAGAATTCTCCAGGCAAGAATACTGGAGTGGGTAGCCATTCCCTTCTCCAGGGGATCTTCCTGACCCAGGGATCGAATCCGGGTCTCCTGAATTGCAGGCAGATTCTTTACCATCTGAGTCACCAGGGAAGCCCTCCCTGGACAGGAAGGCAGGGGCCAAACTGTGTGCAAGCTCTAGAAAACAGTTACATTTAAACCAAGAGATCTGTGTTCTACTTATCCTGCTTAGCTCAAGTCAAAAGTGGACTCTAAGAGGTGATCACAAATATAATCTTTGAATCAAAGAGATTTAGGTTCAAATCCTGGTTTTGGTACTTGCAGCAGCTCTGCCCCCTCAGGCAAGTCATTTAATCTCTCTAAACCTTACTTTTTTTTAATAGAGAGAAATAATTGAAGAGGTATAGTAAGGATTAAATAAAACAGTTTAAGCATATAACACAAGGCAAGCAGTGAACAGAGCCATTTCCATAGGATCAAACCTCTTCTCAAAAGGCAAACCACTTTACAAGGTGAAGGTTATATGCATTTTCACTTCTCTTACTCAGCTTCAAGGTTTTTAAGTCAATGCTCCTTCAATTATAGTTGGATTTTAGAATAGGTAGTCAGAGATTAACAGTAATAATACAGATTTTCAACCATTAATTAGGTATATCTGGATTACGATTTAAACCATAAATGCTATTTCAAATAACAGAGTGCTTCCATTTAAGGTAGTTTTACCCAATTGTCCATAAAAATAGCTATATTATAATGACATCTTAAACCACAAACAATGGAAAACTAAGACTATGAATTCTTCATCCTTCTCAGCTTAATTTTTCTCCATGGCATGCTTACTTCTAATATCCAGTTTATGTTACTTGCATATTTATTGGGTATTGCCTATACCCCCATGTACACACACACACAGATACACACACACATGCAAATAGACACTAACTTAAATGAATTGAGGGGAGAAAAGATGATGCTTACATGTGCTTTCTGTTAAATGAAATGTTTTCCCCTGCCCAAGAGAATTTAGGCAGCACCTCATACATTTATCAATTCTGGCTCCTGAATTGGAAAGATCTGTTAACTAATAATAACTCCCTATCACTCTGTAAGTATAAGATAGACTTATCCTCTTGGGAATCATTTACGTTTGGAGACTAGTTCCCAGGAAACGATGGAGGATGATCACAGTGGGGCTGGCAGTGGGGCACACTGGCATTACACTCACTGCAAGGACAATGCCGTGGCAACCGTGCCGATGGTGCCAGCCTGAGTATAAAGCACACACTGCAAGTTCTCAGCACAAGCTCCAGTATTCCAGAGTATCAAAGCCACAGGCAAAAAGAAAGGGGATGGCAAAAGTCTTCCTCAGTATAACACAGCTCTCCAATGTGCCTGAGACACTGGACACTGGGAGACCTTGGAGAAAAATTTCTGAAGCAACTTAGCACACGTGCATGCAAGCTAGAAGAAAAACATATACCATATCCGCATTGTCCTTGGTGTCAGTGTTCATCGTAACATTATCCATGAAAAATGCCAGTTTCATCAGGCTTGCTTTGCCTAGAAGTTACTTCTCATGTCACTCAGCATAGAAACTATATTCAAATATAGTTATTAACATGATGAACATTGTATTCTACTCATTTTCCTTATGACAAACCCACATTAGATTTTATATTAGAAGTGGCAATAAAAATACTTACACAGTCCTGTGAAGGACAAACAATCTAGATAAATAAAGGATAAAGACGAAAATGAAAAGAGACATGTTGGATATTAGGTCAGAAAATGTAGATGTGTCTATTAATTATAGCTTTTGAGTATTTGGCAAGATTTGTAAGGTAAGCAATGATCAAAGGGATAATTAAAGAGACATTTCAGCATAAAATAAAGAAAAAGAAAAACGCTTGATTTTACACATCAAAAACTTTCCTCACACTCCAGGTAGAGTTTACAGAAAATCATCCACACTTCCACCCACAAAAGGGCTGAAAAAAAACTGTGTGTATGTTTGGAGTGGGGGCTGGAAGACTGCATGCACCCAGACAGACAAATGGGTCTCCTACCAAGGATTTTAAAAAGGTTAACTGCATAGCTTCTGGCAAGTCCAGATGTCCACTGAAACCTTTGAGTCTTAATCCATAAATAATCCCAATAAAGTAGATTCTTTGTAACAAAGCAACAGAAAGACATTCCCAGGTTTATTTGAATTCAAAAAGTAAAGCACCTCCCTTAAATAAAAATACATGTGCAAGGCAGGGGTTGGGGTGGGTGGGGCAGGGAGAGGTGTTCCAAGGTGGAGGCTCAGGAAGATCAAGAACTCACCTTGCCCCGGGACACACCAACTCTACAGCTATATATGGGACACTATTCTTCAAAAAAGAACTGAAAATTAGCTGAACTGCTCCTCCACAACACATGATCAAAGGACCACACTGAGATTGGTAGAAAATGCAGAGATGCAAGCTCACCAAAAATTCCATCCCTGGTGCAGAGTCCCACAACAGGGAGGGATCTCATAAACACAGAGCTTCTCCCCAGGATGACGGATTTGTTCCCCACATCAGCCAGCCCAGCCCTGGAACCTACAACAAAGAAACAAGCCTCAAAAATGTCTGGCTTAGAAACCGGCAGAGCTTACGTTCAAGGAATCCAAAAGCCTGTGTGAACTAAAAATGCCATCTGCCACATAAGTAAACAAAGTACGTTGCTGACTTCAAGCCATCACGTTATAGCTGCCCAGATGGTGAGCCCTGAGAGAACTCAGGATGGAGGCAGGATCTGTCCCACATATAGCAGCCAGCTGCTTACAGCCACCTCTGATGGTACTTCCTGAGAAGACCAGGATAAGAAGCACAGGACACTGACCTGAGGTACATGTCAAAGGAATGATTTCAATGAGCCCAGACTTTGCATCTTTGCATATATAGAAGAGTCCCAAGTTCCTTAACTTGAAATATCTGGTTTTCCTTAGTTAACAGTAATCTTTTGAGGTTCTGACTACCTGGCCTTTGTTGCAAAAATTCCTGTATACCTGGCTCCCTCCCTTGCTTCTTGGGAGCAGTCTTTCAGAGTTATCTGAGATGCTGTCTCTCAGCCTTAAGTCCTCAGTGTTGTCCACTGACTAAAACATAACTCCCAACTTTTAGGATGTGCATTTTTTTTTTAGTCAGCAGTTGAGGTGACTTGAGATTCTCCTAAAAGGCTTGTGTGAGGTCTCATTTGCCCTAGAAACAAGTGAAAGTGTTAGTCGCTCAGTTGTGTCCAACTCCATAGAATGTAGCCTGCCAGGCTTCTCTGTCAATGGAATTCTCCAGGCAAGAATACTGGAGTGGGTAGCCATTCCTTTGTGTAGGATATCTTCCTGACCCTGGGATCAAACCCAGGTCTCCTGCATTGCAGGCAGATTCTTTACCAGGAGTCACCACCGAAGCCTCATTGGCCCTAACCCACTGCAAAAGCAGCAGTTTGAAAAGTGCCTGGAATGTGAAGAAGATTCAGATGCAATCTTCAAGCATCCTCTGGGGGAGGTCAGGATGGTGGGAGCTCTTCCTGGAGACTGGAGTGCTGGCAGATGCCATTTTGCACCCTCCTCCCTTGTTAGCACAGGCAGGTAGGCAGATGGGGGCTCTCCCACTGCCTTGATAAGGCAGGCAGGGATGAGTGGGTATGGCATCCCCTCACTCCCTGCCTGGTACCAGCTAGTGTGAAATTATGACACTCTCCCACTCCCTTGCTAAAGTTGGCAGGGGCACGCAGACAAGGATTTTCCCTGATGTCATGCTGAAGCCAAGGAGCATGTCCCATCCCCATGCATTCCAGATGCCTTTCTAGAGCCAGCAAGCTCAAGCAACCCAGACAGACAGACTATGCCCCCCTGATCATCTGGCCCTGGTGGGCAAGGGGATTTGCATTCCTGGGCCCCATGGAACTATAACAATTGGAAAGATAGTTCTTGACAGGATGCTACATCCAGGGCACTGTACAGGTAGTGGACTGAAACACACCTCCAGTCTTCTTACAAAAAGGACAATTTACTTGTCCTGGAGATTCAGCTTGAGGGACAGGCTTCAGGTCTGCACACATCTAGAGAGTACAGAGGCATGCTTGGGAAATATAAGACACCATTCTTGCATCCTCCCTTGACCTCCCCGAGTTCACTGATACCTCCCAGAAAGGAGCTTATACACTTGTCTAGAGGTCTGATTTACGGAAATGCTACCCAAGGGTCACCTCCAGATTTCCTGGTCTGAAGGCCAGAGGGCTTATGAATATGGTCCACAGGACTATATATTTGCATACTTCAAAACCTGTTCCCCAAGTATCTGGCTTTCAAATAGCCTAAAGCAAAGTACCAAGTGAGATCGTTCCCCTTGGAATACTGAAAAGTCTTGACACACCTTCAACAACCAGAACCTGTCAAGAATAAATCAGGCTGTAAGACAATCACAAAGGTTCAAAAGACAACCAAACACCAGGGCAAGGTTGAATTATAAAGTTCCTCACATACACAAAGCCAGTACTTCAAGACACAGAGCAGCCACCATCTCACCCAAAACATAGGAACAGAGCATCAAGCAGAATGACAAAACAGAAATATGCGCCAAAAGAAAGAACAAGACAAACCTTCAGAAAGAGCCCTTAATGAAATGGGGATAAGTAATCTACCTGACAAAGAAGTAACAGTCATAACACTGCTCACTGAACACAGATGAATACATGAACACAGTGAGAACTTCAGCAAAGAGATAAAAAAATAACGAAGTACACACAGCTGAGAACACAATAACTGAACTAAAAAATGCACTAAAAGAATTCACTAGTAGACTATATAAAGTGGTAGAAAGAATCAGTGATCTAAAAGACAACGCTAGGAAACATATGAACTAAGCAACAAAAACAACAATAATAATATAAGTAAAATTAAAGTGAAGAGATCTTAGGGGATCTGTAGGAAAACAAGAGGACTAACATTTATGTTGTGACGGTCTCAGGAGAAGAAAAAAAGAAAGGGGAAGAACTTATTTGAAGAAATAATGACTGAAGATTTCCCTAACCTGGGAAAGGAAACAGACATCCAGGTCTCAGAAGCCCAGAGAACTCCAAATAAGATGACATTCAGACAGACACTCATAAGAAAACATTGGCCTTAGTGACAACTTATATCAGATCTACTTAATAGACATCTACAGAATATTCTGGGGCTTCCCAGGTGGCACTGGTGGTAAAGAACCTGACTGCCAGTGTAAGAGACATAAAAGATTCAGGTTCAATCCTTGGGTTGGGAAGATCTCCTGGAGCAGGGCACAGCAAACCCATTCCAGTATTCCTGCCTGGAGGATCCCATGGACAGAGGAGCCTGGTGGTCTACAGTCCATAGGGTCACAAACAGACACAGCTGGAGCCACTTAGCATGCACAAAACATTCCATCCAAAAGCTGCAGGACATCTTCTTTTCAAGTGCACATGGAACATTCTCTAGGACATCCATAAAACGAATTTCCATTTTAAGGAGACTGAAATCATATCAAGCATTTCTTCCAACCACAATGGCATGAAACTTGAAATCAATTACTAGAAGAAAACTGTAAAAATCACAAATATGTGAATATTTAACAACAGACTACTGAACAACCACTCGGTCAATGAAAAATATCAATAGAGAAATAAAAACATACTTTGAGACAAATGAAATACAACATACCAAAACCTATGGAGCAAAAATGGTTCTAAAAGGGAAGCTCTAAGAAATATCAGCCTACTTCAAGAAACAAGAACAATTTCAAAAAAACAATTTAACTTTACATCTAAAGAAGCAAGAAACAAAGATGAAGCAAAGTACAAAGTCAGCAAAAGAAAGTAAGTAGTAACAATCAGATAGAAATAAAATAGAGACTAAAAGGACAATAGAAAAGATCGGGAAAACTAAGAGCTGATTCTCTGAAAAGATAAACAAAATTGATGAACCCTTAGCCAGACTAACCAAGAAAAAAAGAGGCCTGAAATAAATAAAATTAGAAATTGAAGAGATGTTATAACTGATACTACAGAAATACAAAGGATCTTAAGTAAGTAAGTGGAAGTCACTCAGTTGTGTCCGACTCTTTGTGACCCCAAGGACTATACAGCCCATGGAATTCTCCAGGTCAGAATACTGGAGTGGGTAGCCTTTCCCTTCTCCAGGGGATCTTCCCAACCCAGGGATCAAACCAGGTCTCCCGCATTGCAGGCAGATTCTTTACGAGTTGAGCCACAAAGGAAGACCGAGAATACTGGAGTGGGTAGTCTATCCCTTCTCCAGGGGATCTTCCTGATCCAGGAATCGAACTGGGGTCTCCTGCTTTGCAGATGGATTCTTTACCAACTGAGCTATCAGGGAAGCAAGGATCTTAAAAGACTACCCTAAACAATTACTTGCCAACTCACTGGGCTACACAGTAGTAATGAATACATTCTTAGAATCACAGACTCTTTAGGGACTGAATTAGGAAGACACAGAAAATCTGAAGAGACCAAAGCACATAAAGAGACTGTGGGAGGCTTTTGATTACTGATCAAACAGAAGTTTGGGACCAGATGGCTTTTCTAGTCAATTTTATTAAACATTAAAAGAAGAGTTAATACCTATCCTTCTAAAACTCTTTCAAAGGTTGAACAGGAGGCAATTCTTCAAAACTCATTTGATGAGGCTAGCATTTTTGTGATACCAAAAACCAGACAAACACAAAAACCAAAAACATCACAAAAAATGGAAATTACAGGCCAATAACCCTGATGAACACAGATGCAAGAATCCTCAACAAAATATTAGAAGATAAAATTCAACAATACGTTAAAAGAATCATATACTATGATCAAGTGGGATTTACTCAAGGGATGTAAGGATGGTTCAACATCAACATCTGCAAAGTAATACAATACACCACATTAACCAAATGAAGAACACAAATCATTTGATCATCTCAATAAATGTATGAAAACACATCTGACAAAATTCAATATCCATTATTCTAAACTTTCAACCATGTGGGCACAGAGGGAATGTACCTCACCACAATACAGGTCATATATGAGAAGCACACAGCTAACATTATACTCAACAGTGAAAAGCTAGAAATGTTTCCTCTAAGATGAAGAATAAGACAAGAACGTCCACTCTCCTCAATTTTATTCAGCATAATATTGGAAATCCTTGCCAAAGACATCATGCAAGAAAAATAAAAGGCATCCAAGTTGGAAAGAAAATAGTAAAACTGTCACTATACACAGATTAAATTATTTTATATGTAGAAAACCTTTTCTCCAATCCAAGTACTAACCAGGCCCGACCCTGCTTAGCTTCCGAGATCAGACAAGATTGGGCATGTTCAGGGTGGTATGGCCGTAGACTAAACTTTTCTCCAAAGACTGTTAGAACTAATAACCAAATTCAGTGAAATGGCGAGGCATAAAATCAATATACAGAAATTGGTTGCATGTCTATATACTAGGAGAAATTAAGAAAACAGTCCCATTTACAACTGCATCAAAAAGAATAAAATACCTAAAATTAATTTTACCAAAAAGTTGAAAAACCTGTACTCAGAGAACTCTAAGACACTGATAAAAGAAATTGAAGACACAAAGAAATGAAAAGATATTTCATGCTCATGGACTGGAATAGTTAATGTTGTTAAAATGTCCATGTTACTCAAAGCAATCTATAGATTCAATGCAATACCCATCAAACTCCAACATTATTTCACAGAAACAGAACAGATGATTCTAATAGCTGCATGGAAACATAAGACTGAATAGCCAAAGCAATCTTGAGAAAGACGAACAAAGCATCATGCGCCTCAATTTCAAACTATATTTTAAAGCTAGAGTAATCAAAACAATGTGACATTGACATGAAAACAGAAACACAGGTCAATGGAACAGAGCAAAGAATCCAAAATAAATCCATATTTATTATACGGTCAGTTAATTAGTGACAAAGGAGTCAAGCATATGCAATTTAAAAAGGATTGTCTCTTCAATAAACGGTGTTGGCAAAACTGGACAGCCACATGCAAAAGAATGAAACTAGACCACTATCTTACACCATATCCCCAAGTTAACTCTAAATAGATTACAAGACTTGAATGTAAGACCTGAATTCATGAAATTCTTAAAAGATAAAATAGATGGCAAACCCCATGACATGAGTGTTCTGTGATGAATTTTTAAATCTGATTCCAAAAACAAAGACCAAAAATGCAAAAATAACAAAGTGGGACTACATTAAACAAACAAACAAAAATTTCTGCATAGCAAAGTTGTTCGGTCACCCCATCATGTCTGGCTCTTTGCAGTCTCATAGACCGCCGCATGCCAGGCCTCCCTGTCCCTTACCATCTACTGAAGTTTGCCCAAGTTCAGGTCCATTGCATCAGTGATGCCATCCTGCCACCTTATCCCCTGATGCAAAGTTAACCATCAACAAAAGGTAGAGACAACCTTCTGAATAGAGAGAATATATTTGCAAATCATATACCTGATAATGGGTTAATATTTAAAATATAAAACTCATACTAACTCAATGGCAAAAAATCCAATCTGATTTTTTAATGAGCAGACATCTTTCTAAAGATGCAAATGAATAGTCAACAGATACATGAAAAGATGTTCAGTATCACTAACCATCAGGGAAATGTGAATCAAAACTACAATGAAAAATGCCTCACACCTGTTAGAATAGCTATTATGAAAAACGACATATCTTGACAAGGATGTGGAGAAATGGGCATTCCCATGCACTGTAGGTGGGAATGTAAACTGGTGCAGTCAATTTGGAAAACAGCATGGAGCTTCTCCCCAAAATTAAAAATGGAACTACCATATGATCTAGTAATTCCACTTCTTTTGGGTATGCATGCTAAATCTATTCAGTCATGTCTGATTCTGTGCAACTCTATGGACTGTAGCCCACCAGGCTCCTCTATCCATGGGATTCTCCAGGCAAGAATACTGGAGTAGGCTGCCATGCCCTCCTCCAGGGGAATCTCCCTGACCCATACATAAAACTGTATAATGTCAGGTGAAAGAACTACTATGTAAAACTGCATGCTCTTATGAATATGTATATATACACATATATGAATATATATATATACACACACACACATATTTGTATTTATTCCCTGGTGGCTCAGTGGTAAAGAATCCAGCTGCAATGCAGGAGATGTGGGTTTGATCCCTGGGTTTGGAAGATCCCATGGAAAAGGAAATGGTAATCCACTCCAGTATTCTTGTCTGGGAAATCCCAGGGACTGAGTAGCCTGGCGGGCTGGTCCATGGAGTCGCAAAAGAGTTGGATATGACTTAGTGACTAAACACACACACACAAACATATACAAATATCAAAGAGGTGAGTAAAAAGTATATACCAGATATGTATATATATGTATATGCGCCTGTATGTGCATGTGTGTATATACACATACATTCTGTACTGAACAGTGAGTGAAAAATATGGAATTCACAATATAAAAGGAAGATTCAAAATAATTCAAACAGAATTTAATGTCTAAAAGTTCAACTACATTTATAAAATTAACATCCTGGAAAGAAGATATAGGATGTAAATTATGCATCTTTGTGGTAGACAGAGGGAGGAGGAAGAGAAAGGAGGAAGCAGGAGGATGCAGAGATCTCTCCGTACATAGAGATGGGGCTTCCCTACCTCTGGTGGCTCTAGTGGCCAAGAATCCGCCTTCTAGAGCAGGAGATGTTAGAGATGTACGTTTGATCCTTGGGTCGGGAAAATTCCATGGAGGAGGAAATGGCACCCCACTCCAGTATTCGTGCCAGGAGAATCTCATGGACAGAGAAGCCTGGTGGGCTACAATCCATGGGGTCACAAACACTCAGACACAACTGAGCATCTGAGGACATACATATAAAGTTATTGTTCTATTTGACTTGAAAATCAGAAAAGCTTAAGTACAAAGCTGTGCTTTGCCTATTTATTTAACAGTTGGGAAAAGCAGCTTAGTAATACGTCATGAAAATTAAAACATTCATGTTCATTTGATCCAGAAGTTTCATGTCTAGCAATCACCCTGAGTAAAAAGTCAAAACAAATGATGTTCAAAGTATCATTTATAGAAATATAAAAAATTTGATGTATTAGGTTCCAAAAATAAAGGCTTAGCACACTTTATCCATTTGAAGAATGATACAGTTTCTTAACTTTGTAAAGAACATATAATAAAATGGATAACAGTATAATATTAGGTGAAAGAAGTATGATATAAAACTGTATAAAACCAATACAGCACAGCTTTGATATAAAACCGATATAGCACAGTTTTGAAAATATATAAAAGGTCAAAAGAGAATAAAGCAAATAATACATGGTAATATTATGGATTAAATTAATTTCTTCACTATATCAATATTAAAAGTGATGAATATTATTTAGAAAAATACAGGCCAAGAAAATAATATCCAAAAATTTAATTATAATTAAATTTTAGAAAGCTGGATCTAAAATACCACAATAAAACAAAATTGTTTATATTATCCTAGAGCTAAGCTAATATTTGAAACAATGAAGCCTTTCTTCACTTGTTCTTGTCACTGTTCTGCTAAAAGCATTTCACCCAAGTGAAGACAGGTGAGGAACACCAAGTTACACCATGACATAGTTATATGATATATTTTAAAATTTGTACAAAGGTATGGCATCTAACTTATGCCAAAGGAATCTAACTTATGCAAATTAGAATCACTTTGGAGCTATATTTCAGGGAATTTGCCTTTTACTTCTTTAATGAACATGCTTCAGGATAGTGAGTATGAAACATTTAAAGCAATTAGGTTTATAGATATACGGAACATTGCATATCTGTGTAATATAAGCCCACTTAATGTGAACCTGCTATTGTCTGATCTGTGTCAGTTCCGAGCAAAGCCCATTATAAATGAATTCCAGTGATGAGAGGATCTTGTTCTTCATTCACTTCAAGTGGAGTTTAAAATATAATACTGTTTCAAAGCTTACAGAGATCCAAAAATCCCTCAAAATATTCGTTATGTTATAATCACCATAATTTATGTCAGAGCTTGTGAAATCCTGTCAGCAGTTTTATACTACTTATGTAGGATTCCCAATCCACCCACAGGCAAAGCTGTATGAACTAGGCCAGCTGTTAAATCAACTAGCATTAGTTACAGGTGATGCTACCTTCAAAAGTTATTTTGTCACCTTAACAGAAAGATACATCTATTCAGTAAATATAAAAAACTAAAACATGCTCACATTGGAAATGACATAGCCAGGTAATAGACAAGAAAGGTGCCTCTTACTTGATTAGCATCTGTGCCAACATAAGTTCTTCCAATAAAATATTTTTAAATGTTAAAAAACACAAAGAAATCAATCCAGGGATACTAGATGTGACAAATTCATCTCACTGCAATTATCTCTCCACTAGCCACCTTTAATTTTTCTTTTCCAATCATTCTTTAAACCTCACTTCTACTGCAAATTCTTCAGTGCAACTGCTCCACTAGAGCTACTGATGGCCTCCACAGGTGGAATCTCAGAGTATTGCCTTGATCCTTATTGTATGAATAGTTCCTATAGCAAGACATGTGAAATCATACTTTCTCCCTCTTTCGTATTCTATGAAAGTGTTTCCTACATGCTATCACTCTGAGATCTTTGTTTTTTTCCTTCCTTCTTCTTCCTCTTCCAGCCCCTTACGTATTAAAAGTGAGGTTCTATCATAGGCCCCTTTTCTACTGGGAAATCCTATAGACTACTAGGTCTTCAAATATCACCTGAAATCCAGAAACTTCCAAATATTTACCTGTATGCTAGATCACCCTTTTGGGTTTCTCAGGTGGCTCAGAGTTAAAAGAATCCACCTACCAATACAGGAGACATGGGTTCAATCCCTGGGTCAGGAAGATTCCCTGGAGGAGTAAATGGCAACCCACTCCAGTATCCTTGCCTGGAAATTCCATGGACAGAGGAGCCTGGTGGGCTGCAGTCTGTGGGGTCGCAAAGAGTTGAATATGACATAGCAACTGAGCATGCAGATCACTCTTTTGAGGTCCAATCTTGTGCACCTGGCTATTTACCAAACAGGTGCCTTTGAATGTGCCACAGATCTTCAAAGCACCTGTTTTTGTACCCTCCAATACTTAGCCGAGCACTTAGAACATCACAGATGTGTGACAAACAAATGAATAAGTAAACTAGTTAATCAGCTAGATGTAATCAGTCTAATAAAAGCAAATCTGAAATAAATTATAAGTGTATTTGTTTGACCTTCCAGGGCTATTTTTTAACTGAAAAAGTTTACAGTGGTCATAGAGGCATTAGGCCAGGCTTCCAAAATTACTGTATGTTCACTTTTACTCTATTAGTACAAGCCAGAAATGGAATCTGAAAAATAACCTGTGGATAGTTTTCCAAAATCATTGTGCTCTGCTGATCCCCTAACCCTTCCTCCTGAGGAAGATTTAGCTACACTGCTTATCTATGCTATGTAAGTCAAACAGGCTGTCAAAGATTTCAACACAATACAAAAAGTCATAGCCAAAGTGTGTTGTCAACTAGAAGGATAATGGATAGCAAGATGAATAGTAAACCCCACAGGGTGAAAACGTCACTTAATCTCTGTCACATACGAGAATTTCATTAATATAAATTAATAGTGACAGAATATAGACAAATAGTACATGTGGTCCTCAAAAAGTTTCATTGCCTGCTATGTGGTACCAAGGCAATGCAATTAATGCAAATCAAACTATAAGTACAGTTTAACAGGACACTGCAGTACATACAATATGTATCAATCTGTTGGAGACCACTAAATTGTCCCCCATTGTATATTTATTTTAAGGGTAACTGACAAAAAACAAGGCAACTATATTCAATATCCTGAGATAAGCCATAAAGGAAAAGAATATGAAAAAGAACATATATATACATATATATATATACACACATGTATGCACATACATATATATCTGAATCACTTTGCTATACAGAGAAATATTAATTTATATATTATAAATAAACTATACTTCAATAAAAAAATAAACATAGCTTCCACTCCTCCCCAGTTTCAGCTGAACACTTAGTTCCTGAGCTGGAGTTTCTATTTCCCAGCATGTTAGGTGTGAACATGTGACTGAGTTCAAATCAATAACATGGAGCAAAAATGGTACTTGTAGTATCCAAGGAATCTTCAACCTAAAGACAAGTTGCTTGGGACTTCCCTGGCAGCCTAGTGATTAAGATTTAGTGCTCCCAGTATAGGGGACACAGGTTCAATCCCCAATCAGGTACCAGGGAACCAAGATCCCACATGCCACACGGCATGGCCTTTAAAAAAATCCTGACAAACTACTTTCAAATTCTGTTTTAAAAAAGTGACAGGTTGCTTGCCCATTACACATTCTTCCCCCTGGGAGGGGACAGTAACAACCTTGGACTCAAAAACAGAAGGGCAAAACTGATTGATTTTAAAGCAGCAGTCTGCCCACCTTGTTAAAAAGAAGTAAGTTTCTATCTTAGATGAAACACATTTTGGGATCTCTTTGTCATACAACTTGGCCTATACCATAAGTAAAAGAATAAATACTCTGTTCAAAAGACAATTTTTTCAAAATTAACATGGCAAACAGACAAAGTGAAATATGGTACTAAACAGTCAACTTAACATCTCCATATTTCTTGATTGATTGATACACTTTGTTGTCATTTTCCAAAGCACTTTGGCATCCATTCTCATTTAATCCTCACAATACCTTTAAGTCATGGTCACCATTTCAATTTAGAAGACTATGGCTCAGATTATGGTTAGATGATTTGTTTGGGGTCAAACAATGACAGACTTAAGACAAGCACTCAGTCTAGCACATTTCTCATTGCCCCAGGCCAAATTGAAGTGGGCGAATGTCCTTCCCTGTGGGCTAACTGCCCTCAAAGTAGAATGCGTGCTGAAAGATGGAAACGAGAGGGACAGTGACTCCCCCAGTCCCTCGCTTAGGGGGATCTGGAGATATGCAGTCATAAACAAAGTCAGGAATAAACCTCCAAATTCATACTAATGGTACATGCTGTGTAAGTTTGCTTTGGTTTTGCTTTGATAAGGCCAAGGGCAGAAATTAAATTAGTAGTCTCACATTTAGCACTCTAAGAAATGGAATGAATTCAAAAACATTTTAATTTTTATCTCATTTGACAAAAGATGCTATTACTGATACCTAGATATTCTCTGAGGAAAAGACATGAGTTATACTTGGTTTTAAGTGAAAGAGAGAAGTGTTACTGTATTTCTAAGTTGCTTATATTATTTTCACACTTATTGTTTTATAGCAATTTGGGAGATAAGTATATATTGGTCAAATAAGGAACTCATTTAAATGGGAAAATAACTTACTTTTAACTTTTCTTTTTATTTTTTCCTGAAGTGGAAATGAAAAATAATTCAATCCTAAAACTGGGCAAGTCAGTAACATATCATTTGTCAGCAAGGCAGTAGATGATATTGATATGTATATATATATACATATATATAGCTCAACAAAAAATCGGTCACCTTAAAAATATAAATGACATAGTTAACAGAGTCCTCATTTCAACCTTGATGCCTGTTTTGATGGAGAGATGCTGACAGAGCCTTACATAAGTAGAAAGTCTCAATGAGGTCACCAACTACTGTAAGCAGAGGAGTTTTGCCACAGAAAGTTCAAGGACTATTCCAAATTCCAGTATCACATCAAAACACAGCAGGAATTGACTGATGGATCCATTACACTAATATACTGAACTTTTCACATTTCCTTCCACTTAAATCTCAGATCACAGAATACTATGGCACTGATTACAGTGTGTAGGCTCCCTGAGCCTACTACTATCAACACTATTCAAAATCTGGCTAGTTATATTCTAATTTTATCTTCTATTATTCCTCCAAAACTGTCCTGGGACTCTGGTGTTTCCAGGCTCCTCACTTTTCCTGAAAAAATAATAAACAAGATATAAGCTCTCTGGGATTCCAGCGCCTAGCACAGGACCGCAGAAAGGTAGATGCCAAGATGTTTCACCAGTGTCATCCACAATTAGGCTTTTTAAGAGACCGTTATAGTAGCAGTACTGTTAGTCATTCAGGCATGTCTGGCTGTTTGTGATCCCAAGGACTGTAGCCAACCAGGCTCCTCTGTCTGCTGGAGTGAGTTGCCATTCTCTTATCCAGGGGATCTTGAATAAACTATCCTCCTCTGGACAGGTGAGTATAAGATGCCTATTGCATGTGGGAGAGGAGATACTGACAAGGACACAGATAACATTTCAAGCCACAAGGCAGAAGTGAGGTCACCTGAGGAAGGAACAACACTGAAGATGAAAGGATCCCATAGGCAAAGGTTGGGAGAAGGAAAATAAGCCAGTAAGTGAAGGAGAAGTAAGACAGAGAGAAAGAGGGATGGATTTCCCAAAGTGTTTCAAAAAGAGAAGGTCAAATACAATCAAGGATCAAAATAAGACAGGCCCCAAAGTTGACCTTGGCCTTTGCCAGTATGGAGCCCTCAGTGGCCTGACGGAAGCAGTTTTCATGGATCGGGTTCTCCAGAGTCCTCGCTGGGGAGATTCAAGGAAAGTTTGATGCCAGGTTGGAGAAAAAGTGTGAACAAAGCTTTCTAGAAAATATCATGTGTCTTAAAGGTCAATGCAATGCACCTGAAAGAAAAATGGCAGATTCTAGGTCCCAGACCAAGGATTCTGGTTCTGTAAATTTGGGAGTCAGGGGAGCCCCAGAGATCTAATTTTAAAGGAATAGAGAAGAAAATATTGTCAGTTTTCTGGGGGCACTTTTGGAGTATGGTCGGCTACATGGAGGTTTCAGTCATTTTTGTGGGTCTATTGCATCAAACCCAACCAACCAATCACAAACAAGCAATCAACTAATTGACCCTTTTGCTGTCCCACTCACAATACTTGTTCTACCTCCATGAGTCAGGGTGTTGGGGTCAACTGACATTCCCATATTTTTAAAGAAAACTAGGAACACAAAGATGTTTGAGAAAAGCAGTATATCATTCTATCCATGTTGGAGCCAGGAACTCTTCTAGGAAAGCTTGGGTTGCCTATCCTAGGAAGATGCCCTTGCCACACAAAAAAATGTAAAAATATTTTAAAATGTTTTTTTGTTTTCATATTCATCCTTGGTAAGAGACATTCTCTAAGAAACGGGCTACTTCCTACTGGGTGATAAGATGATCCATTTATGTATTAACACAGAAACCTTGTTTGGATTTTATTTTCTGAGCCTGAAAGCATTTGTGGATTCAAGGATTTGAGTACACTGCCTGTTAAACTGCATTTCTCACTTGGGGGCACCATACATCAATCATGCTGGAGAAAAACATTCCTCCTGGAGCGAGAGGTTTCAAAGACTTCCTCTCTATTGCTTCTGGGTCCGGGTGGGTGGTGTACAGAATTAGCTCTCATTGATGTCTATATTTGCATCATAAAGATAAAAAAATGAAGGTAATGGACCCACGCTGGAGTTTTTCTCACTCTCCTGTGGCTTGAGGCTATTGTAAATATTTAAACATTCAGACTTGTTTGGGTGAAAAGAAACACTAGCTCTCTCTTGTATTTCCTAAGAAAAGGCAGAACATCTGAATGACCACCATTGACCATGTTCTTCCTCTTACCCTTCAATCTGATGTCCATACTATATCAAATGATGTATAATGGGAGACCACAGGTGTCCCCCTAACACATCTTGGGAAATAAAGGATGGTGGCACTGAAGAGATATGCCATCTCTCAACAACCTTCTCTGATATAATATTCTGCAGGGCATACCTGTGTGTGCATGCACACACATATAGTATAAATCTGTATTATCAATGCAAAATAGGAAAGAGGGCTAAAAAGTTATGAAAAATTCTGGAAGTCAAAAATTTTAATGTAATTGACAAAAGCTATAAGGGCACAGTCCAAAATAAGAACAATCACGAATAGCTTCTGGCTGCACCAGAAAAACTCCAAGCTCGGATGGAACAGAAAGAGTAGAAAGGGTCTCCTACATAACAGTCTGTGTGATTTATTCAAATGAGCTATTCTGTGGCCATCTCCCTTCTTGCACACACCAAAGGGAAGCAAGGAAGTTTGATCTCAGTATTGAAAAGAACTGTCCTCACAGAGACTAGACTGGTGGTTGCCAAGAGGGAGGGGGTAGGAGAGGGCTGGGAGTTTGGGGTTTGGGGTTAATAGATACAAACTATTATTTATAGGATGTATAAACAATAAGGTCCTGCTATATAGCACAGGGAACTATATTCAATATCCTGTAACAAGCCGTAATGGAAAAGAACATGAAAAAGAATGTATGGTGGCGCTAGTGGTGAAGAATCCGCCTGCTAATGCAGGAGACATAAGAGACGCAGGTTTGATCCCTGGGTCAGGAAGATCCCCTGGAGGAGGGCACGACAAGCCACTCTAGTACTCTTGCCTAGAGAATCCCCTGGACAGAGGGGCCTGGAGGGCTGCAGTCCCTAGGGTCACACAGAGTTAGACACGACTGGAGCGATTTAGCAGGCACATTCGCACATGTGTATAATTGAGTCACTTTGTTGTACATCAGTAATTAAAACAACATTGGAAGTCAACTCTATTAAACAAAGGAAGAAAAAAGAATTGTCCTCTGCTGAGGGTTAATTTCATCCTTGGACAGACAGGGTCAGCGTGTTAGGGTGGCATTTGAAGATTGGATTCTGTGTGGGGTGGGGGCCTACGAAAGAAATAAAAAGAAGCTGGTATCCACTGGTGCCTCTGCAAGAGATACTAGCAGAACCCTGCTAGTCAGAGCTGTCTGCCTGGAAGACCTCAATGAATCATGGAGAGCTCTAGGTTGCTTCTTTAGCTGTGGCTATCTAGTGGTAGAGACCCTTGAACTTGTCCAACATGCTCCAGGAAGAGGCCAACTCTACAGAAAGAAACTTAGCTCCTTGAAGGTCAGTTCAACGGTATTTCAATATGGTTCCCTAAGCCAGGATCATTACTGATATAATAGGCATGAAGGCAGAGCAGGACATGTCTGGCTGCCACTCTTCATTTTCAGATCTTTAAATATGACCAGGAAAATGTCAAGTGGGAACTAAAAGGTAGGAGGTTGAATGTGAGGAAACAATGGTATTTAACTCAATAGTGTGATATATAGGAAGAAATTTGAGTTTATTCTCCAAAGTGCCCAAATGTCTTATAGTATAACATGGTTACCACTCTGATTAAAAAGTACTCTTATTAGAGGTAATTAGAGGGCTGATACAGCCTGAAGGAAATGGCACTGACTCTTGTTGGAAAGGTAATTAGAAAATCATTTTGTCCTGACAATGGAAACTCTCTCTGATTCAGGAGAAAAGAAGTTTCTTTCTTTTGAAGGGCAAGGCAAATTAAGTAGGTGTTAGCATGTGGTTATAGGAGTCTTGAATGCTTTCATTGGTAAATCTAAAGAGAAATGTTGTAGCACACAGCACCTCTTAATTTAGAGAGAGACCCTGTACCCAGGGTCACCATTTCTCGGCACCCATTCATCACTGGAAGAGAAGCAGGATCAGAACATGGCATCTCATAACTTCACATCGCCTGAGCCCTGCTCACATTCACTCTCCTCTCAGCTCTGCCAGGTCTGACCAAAACGGTCCTTCAGCTTTAGTACCTATTATGGGGCTTCCAAGGCGGCAGTAGTGATAAAGAACACGCCTACTCATGCAGGAGACATAAGAGACACAGGTTCGATCCCCTGGAGGAGCACATGGCAACCCATTCCAGCATTCTTACCTGGAGAATCCCATGGACAGAGAAACCTGTTGGGCTACAGTCCATGGGGCCACAAAGAGCCAGATATACCTAAAGCAACTTAGCACACAGCACAAATACCTGTTATACTTCACAAAAGTGCCTTCTTCTAAAACTTAGGATCTAGCTCAGCTTTTATCCCTGTGTGGTCTCCTAACCAGCAGTAGCTTCACCTGCAAACTTGGTAGAAATGCAGATTCTCGGGTCTTTCCTGAAACCAACTGAAGCAGAACCTCTAGGGGCAGGGCCCACCAATCTGTTTTTACCAAGACCCCCCAGGTGTTTCTGATCTCACTTTACTTTGAGAACCATGCTCAATAAATGGTTAATAAGTTAATCAGCCCATCCTTATTACATTCATTACCCACATGTGTCCCACCCCTAGACTTTTCAAAATTAACTAATCTCGAAAGTCCATAATTAGTTTCTTGAGTTGCTTTCAGCATTGAGTAAAGATTCCAACTTTCTTCTTTTCCTTTTTTTTAAAATCTCATTTTGAGGGTAGGGGACTAGAGAATCAGTAAGGGACTTGCTTCATCGCATCTGGTGAAAACTCCATTTATTTCAAATAGTGCAAAATAGCTGCACTGCTGCGAAGCCAGCTTTCATGCTAATGATGAAGGTACCATTTAAAAAATCAGCATGGGGTCAGTAACCATGATAAGTAGAATGGTAGGAGGTACACCTGTGCTGTTACTCTTTTTTTTTTTTAAGTATTTCCTCTGAAAGCCTTAAGTAGCTAAGACCATTCGGTGAATGGACTGGGAAACATTTGAGATTAGAAGAGTCATGAGCTCTTTGTACCAGGACAATCACCCAAGACAAGAACTCCATTAAAACAAATACATATCTGGGGTTGAGACACAGACAGGTCACTTACCAGTGGATGGTAATTTAGCTATCCTAATCCTTATTTTTGATGAAAATAAGCCACATTTAGACAAGGCAGATGTGTTAAGTCATTTAGAAAGGCAATTTACTATGATGAGGTTGTTAACGAGTCAAAAAGAATATCAGGAAATTTATGCAAATATTTTTGGGAATTTGTTCTGAGTATGCAAATGCCACATAATTAGTTATCCTGCTTTTCATGCAAAATTAAATTTGCTATAATAACGAATCACAGTCAAGAATAAGACTAGTTAACATGAGAGGGACCCTCATTTTTATGACTGAAAGGCTGTAACTTGAGAGTAAACTGCAGGTGAATCTCACTGCAGTCTCCAGTATTGTTCTTCACTCAGATCAAACAAAACCAACTGGAGCAAGAGGTGGGAGGATCCTGCTGACTGTGGCACCTCTTGTCTGGATACGAGAATCAAAAGCAGTGGAAGCAATGTGTCTTTTAGCCTCTCATTACTTTGGAAGGACTCAGCACTATCATTTAATAATATCAGAAAAACAAAACCAAACTTCTGTTTTGGAATCTCTCTAAAATCTAAGAACTGCTCCATTCCTTCCCGCCCTTGGCTGACAGGCTGGAGAGAATTTAGCCTTTGAGCATATTGATTCTCCCTTCCTCATTCTGTATACACTCCCACTAACCAGTGGGCTCTGGACCTCCTTTTGTTGGACAGGTTCTGTGTCTTATGACCTTGCTGGAAAATCTGGAAATTAGGTTCTACATGCCTCCTGGCCTGGCACTAGTGGTAAAGAGCTCACCTGTCAATGAGATGTGGGTTCAATCCCTGATTTGGGAAAATCCCCTGGAGAAGGGCATGGCAACTCACTCCAGTATACTTGCCTGGAGAATCCCATGGACAGAGGAGCCTGGTGGACCACAGTCCATAGGGCTGCAGAGAGTCGGACATGATTGAAGTGACTTAACACATGCGCGCGCGCGCGCGCGCACACACACACACACACACACACACACACACACACACACACACACACACACACACACACACACACACACACACACACACACACACACACACACACACACACACACACACACACACACACGCCTTCTGGCCACTTGAGTTATAGGTCGTTTGCACAGGTCACTTGAGTTATAGTTCCATTTGCCCAGGACTGAGGCTTCTCAGGGTATGAGGCTTTCAGGGCTAACACCAGGGAAGTCTTGGACAAACTGGGTCAAGGTGGTCACTCTACTGTAATTACAACTTTTTCTCTTAACTCTCAGCCTTCTTGCCCACTCTGTAACCAAGCGGGACCCCCAGGGGTCTTCCCAGGACACAGTTTCCTCCACCTGCCTCTTATTCATAGAAAAACTTTAGCATCCTAGGCCTTCTCTGAGTTCCAAAGTGTAAATTTAACCAGAGAAGTGAGAAAATGCTGAAAGAAAGGAAAACAGTCAAGCGAGACAAAATATAATAATTTAGCCATTAAACAAAGTCAAGGACCTTTAGTTCCTCTTCAAGGACTGTAGATAATATTCTGAGCCATATCTTCTGAGCTGTTTTGTGGATACTGAAATCCCCACCAGGTGGAAGAATTTAATTGTGTGTTGCCCACAAGCATGTAGCCCTCAGACCTGCTGAAACCAGAAGGTTGATGATGCGGACTCCTGGTTACCTCAACATCAACCAAACAGAAGAACGTCCATGAGCTGATCACACGCCCTGTAACCCTTTCCCTCACCCTGTCTTTAAAAACTTTTCTCTGAAAGCCTTTCAGAGTTCAGGACTTTTGAGCACCATTCACCTGGATGCCTTGCTTTGGCATCCTGCAATAATAAACACTGCACTTCTCTTTACCACAATCCTTTGTGAGTAGACTGGCATTACTGTGAATGGGCAAATGAACCCAAGTTTACCTTGGTAACAGTTTCTCATTACTGGGCTTCAGTTTTTCTAAAAAATGCTTTAAGTTCCTTTCTGCAAATGGATTCATCCCTAAACTTTAGTGCAACTGACCTGACTTAACTCTAGGGGGTGCTTTTGCTCATCCACCATCTTCCAAAGAGGTGGACAGTGATGAGTCCAATCACTGTCCCAGGCCTTGCATTATCCCAAGTGGACTGCGCTGGAATCAAAGGCTTGCTCTCTTACAGGGAGCTCACTCTCAGAGGGCCCATGCCCTCAACACCACCCCCAGGTCAAAGCCCCCAAGACAGATCAGTTTGCATCCCACCCTAGACACTGTGTGTGGCATCTGTTACTACTCAGGACACTTCAGTGGGGCCAGCCCTTCAACCAGTCTGGGCTCAGTTATATTCTTGGTTTCTAGTTAGTCCACACTGACTTATTATTGATATCCCAGTTTTACTCCTTAAAATATACTTTCTGTCTCCTATTAGAAGTGAACACTGTACTTCTTGAACATTCATGTTGTCTTTCCTCGAAGGATCACAAAACACTGGGCATAATACTGTTGCTCTGTTTAGTATAGTGCTTCACTGTATTAGCATTGGGTACACTTCATTTTACTGTGCTTTGCAGAGACATTTTTTACAAATTGAAGGTTTATGTCAACCATGCCTCGAGCAAGTCTACTGGCACCATTGTTCCAATAGCATTTGCTCACTTCATGTCCTTGTGTTACATTTTGGTAATTCCTGCACTATGTCAAACTATTTCATTGTTATCATTTTATGTGTTATGGTGATCTGCAATCATGATCTCTGATGTTACATCAGGACCCACTGAAGGTTCAAATCATAGCATTTTTTTAGTATTTTCTCACTTTATTTTATAAATAAAGTATTTTATTTTACTTTATTTTATAAAGTATTTTTTAATTAAAGGATGCATATTTTTTCTAACATAATGCTACTGAACACAAAATAGGCTATCGTATAGTGTAGACATAACTTTTATATGCACACTGAAACCAAAAATTTCTTATGACTTGCTCTACTGCAATATCTGTTTTATTGCAGTGATCTGGAACTGAGCCCACAATATCTCCAAGGTTGGCTTGTATAATGAGAGAAACAGATTTTAGTAGCATGTTTTTGGCTAAAAGTAGAAGCCAAAGCTGTACTAAATTTAGAAAGAAACTCCAGAATTTGAAAGCTGCATCCATTCCTTAGATTTGATAAAAGATGGACATGGTAGAGATAATTTGTATAAACAAAAGGGGGAAATGAATGATAAAAGGACTTTGTCTGCCTGGCCGATGGATGACACATGGAGACATCCAGCTTCCTATTGAGGCTGGCTGTTAAAAGCACGTGACTTTCTTGGTTTCAAGAGCTTGCTATCTACCTCCTTGCTACACTCCAAGCTTGAAATGAAATAGTCCCTATCCACATACAATGGGTTTGACTCTTATAGCCTCTATTCCATGTCACCTAAAAAAAAAAAAAAAAAGGACAATACCCAGATTAAGCCCAACTCCAGGGCAATAGTTATTTAATTCACTCCAATTTAAGCTAAAGGCCTTCTCAACTTTAACTATGCCTTGTCTTAGCTTGCTTTTAAACTTAATTAGCTAAATCTTAAATTATGCCTGTGCATTTACTTTACACAAAAGTATGTTTCTGTAAGAATTGTATGTGGACCTAATTTTCATACATTGAATCATTTTACAAAGTGAGTATCATCCCTCAATTCATCACGTTTGTAAAGTGTATTTTATATATACTAGAGTTGCTTAGCAGAAAATCAGTAGTTAAACATAAATATTAAAATACCAGTAGTTAAATCAGCAAATATCTTAGTACTCACTAGGCAAATTCTGTTCTGCTACAGACAAGACCATTCACCTCTGAGAATGTAACACTGCATAGATGTAGGAAAGTTACACACACTTAATCATATGGACATATTTTACCTCAAAAGGGTACCATTCTAACTATGATTGAGATCCAGCAGCATGTAAGATCAAGGCTTGTGGGAGCTTGCAGGAAAATAATTTATGTATAAAAATCACATTTTACATAATGCCTTATGTTTAATATAGTGTCATACAATTTGTCACTGTCCATTCAAAATATCCTTCTAAAAATTGCATATCAGAATCTGCCCTGGATCAGATGAAGGATACTTACAAACCATAGAGACTTTGATACTTCTGCTTCTCTGCAGCCTTAGTTATAAGGGAGTGGGGCCAGATCAGTAGTTGGCAAACTTCACAAGGCACCAGAATCAACTGGGGACCTTGTTAAAACAAAGATGGCAGGAGCAAGACCTGAGAATCTGTATTTCTAATAAGTTCCCAGGTGATGCTGATGCTGCTGGGTTCAGAATACACTTGGAGAACCACTGAACTATATCTCAGATCTAGGTGCTAAGGCTGCTGCAGTTTTGAGTATGAAAAAACATAATTAATGGTCTTACATCTGGACCAGCTGAGAGTTATGTCTTCATATATCCACCATCATCCATCCACTCACTCAAAAACCTCTGTTGAATGTTTATTACCAGTATGTTTTCCGATTGTCCCCAGTTTGGGTAAAAGTAGGGAAGATGATTTAGTAAATAAGATAATAAAACATAGGGACTTCTCTGGTGGTCCAATGGTTAAGATATGCCTCCCAGTGCAGGAAATGAGGATTCCGTCACTGGGTGGGGAACTAAGATCCTGCCTCAGACAGTAAAGAATCTGCCTGCAATGCAGGAAACCTGGGTTTGATCCCTGGGTCGGGAAGATCCCCTGGAGGAGGAAATGACAACCCACTCCAGTGTTCTTGTCTGGAGAATTCCATGGACAGAGCCTGGTGGGATACAGTCCAAGGGTTCCCAGAGAATTGGACATGACTGAGTGACTAACACTTCCCTGGCGGTCTAGTGGTTAAGGGGTCCTGGATCCCTTCCAAAGTAGGGAATGAGTGTTCTATCCCTGGCCAGGGAACAAAGATTCCACACTGCGGGGCAAGGGCCTCCACACCACAGTGAAGGATCCCGCACTGTAACTGCAAGCATCTCTCTACTACTTCAGCAGCTTTGGGTTTTCCTCCCTGTCCTTCGCTGGAGAAGCTTAGGAAAGCAAAGACCACGTGGAGACCAGGCTGAGAAAGGGAGAGCTGGGGTTAAAGAGAAGGAAGGACGATTACATGCAAAGTGTGTAACTGACTCCTAACACAGTGCATACCTGATGGAGACCAAAATCCCTTGTCTGCACAGTGTGAATCAGCTCTCATTAGTGCCAACTGTGCCACTAATGAGGGTATGCGTTTCCTGAAACTCACCTCACTTCCTGGCATATACTTTGGGGAGTGCAGGGTTGGCAGCTAAATAAATGAGCAGCATTAGCACAATTGTCTGAGAAATCTGACAGAGAGGTAAATTCGATATAATTACTGTCCCAGCCTGAAGCACATGTTTATAGGACTAAGGTTCTATAGACACATGTTTAGAAATAATCATAAAAACAGTAACAACAACAAACATGCCCAATACTTTTCTCTAAGACAGAAACCTTCAGTCAACTTCAGCTCCTCACTGCAATGACGGTTGGTCCTATGCAGGACCTGGCATCAACAATTTGAAATGATGCCCAAAGAAACTCCCAGAGATTTTTCTGGAAGTGGCAGTAAATCACCCTCACTGTGTGAGATAGATCCTGAGCTCCAGGCAGAAGTCTTCATTTACAGATTTGGCTTCTAAAAATACCTGCCTTTGCCTATATCCTTTGACCTATATCCTATATCCTCCCTCCCAAACCTGCCCCCCTAATTAGGTTTCCAAGGCCTAAGTAAAGCTTGAAGGCTAGATGGCATTAAGTTTAACTTGTCCATCCCTCTTCCCAGACAGTACTAGAGGTAAAGAACCTGCCTGAGAATGCAGGAGACATAGGAGACACAAATTTGATCCCTGAGTCGGGAAGATTCCCTAGAGGAGGGCATGGCAACCCACTCCTATTCTTGCCTGGATAATCCAATGGACAGAGGAACCTGTGGGAGGGTCACATACAGTTGGATAAGACTGAAGTGACTTAGCAATCATGCACACTTAACCCTATACAAAGCAGAAGTGGGTGAGGAATCAACCTTGCCTTCTGGGTCAACAGATTAATCCACCTCCAGGGATGGTTCAAGGGAACAAGAGACTCTCTATTTTGAGAGTCTAGAGGCCTGAATGGCATTTCAGTTTCTCTGAGCTTATTTGTAACAGCAAAACTGACTCACTGAGAAAATTTTGATAAACATTTGCTTGGAATGACACTAAAAAATGTTTTAAAGAATTTTGTCAGAAGTAGGAAGTCTGTTTCATAGATGGCTGAGTCAGACCAAACTGCCCGAAAAACTGGAAACTTTGAGCTGTGCCGTAGCTTCTTGGTTGCAAGGCCTGGAGATGTGCTTCTGAAACCAAGGCACAGAAAGAAAGTCCCAGAACTTCTCTGAAGAGTTCACTGGGATGAATTGGGAGATTGTGACTGACATATTACATTACTGATACTGTATATAAATGGAGAAGGAAATGGCAACCCACTCCAGTATTCTTGCCTGGAAAATCCCATGCACAGAGGAGCCTGGCAGGCTACAGTCCATTGGGTGGCCAGAGTTAGACACGCCTCAGAGACTAGACCACCAGCAGCATCAGTACGTGTAAAATAGACGACTAATGAGGATCCACTGTGCGGCATAGAGGAGTCTGCTCAGAGATCTGCGGTGACTGGAATGGGAAGGAAAGAAGGCATACATGTAAACGCACTGCCTTCCCTGGTGGCTCGGGGGTAAAGAAACAGCCTGTACAAGCAGGAGATGTCAAGGGATGTGGGGTTCAACCCCCGGGTCAGGAAGACCCCCTGGAGCAGGAAATGGAAACCCACTCCAGTATTCTTGTCTGGGAAAGCCCATGGATAGAGGAGCCTGGCGGGCTACAGCCCATGGGATCGCAAAGAGACACGACTTAGTGACTCAACAACGACAATGTGTACATATGGGTGACTAATTTTTTCTGTAGAGCATAAACTAACACTACACTGTAAAGCAACTATACTCCAAAAAGAATTTGTTACAAAGAAAGAAGAAAATACCTGGCCCATAGAAGATCCTAAAAACAAGAAAAAGTTTCACTTAGGCTTCACAAAGGAGGCCTCCTTTTAGCCAAATAGAAGAAATCTGTTATAGAGGCACACCTAAGCATCAGTTATAATCAAGTAAGAAAATAATAAATATTTTAAAGCACCTCCTACAGGCCAAGTACTTTTAAAATCATTTATTTATTTATTAACTCAGCGAACTTTGCTGATATCTGCTATATGTAGTGCTAGGAGCTGTTGGGTACAATGGTGATAAAAAATAAAGTCCCCTACATCAATGCCATATATAATCTTTACAACTATCTGGGAGGGAGGAAGCAAGAGAGGAACGAGGCAGTGGTATCTCACTTTATAAAAGAAGCCCTATACCTCTACCACATTAAGCCCCTTTCCCAGCTATTCCCAGCGAGTGAGGGAGCATCAGGGGAATTGTAGCCAGGAGTTTGTGTCTTTAAAGGGTGTGCTCTGACTGTTGGGAAGGGATGGGTCCAAATACTGTATGAAAACTAGATCACTGCATCTTGCAAAGATCACATTTAAACCCTCTGTCCACATAAGCCTGACAACAGGGGACACTTTCAGCAGCTACTCCTTTCAGTACAGGGCCTTCGGGGATGATGTTTCCTGAGGGATTTGCGTGCACTGTCACTCATTTTTATGACTTCAGTCCCAGCTGTCCCTAAGTGCCGACATCCCTAGTTTCTCCAGCACCACTCTCTATGGGGCAGTGCATTTCTCAGTTATTGATGGGTGCACAGGGCAGACCTTTGTGACTTTGGAGAGCATGAAGCCCCCTTCTTCGGGGGAGTCACTCCTCCTCTACCCTCTATCCCTGCTCCCAGGGTGGAGCCTGTGACCTGAAGGAAAGGCAAACAGCAATCACATTCCCCAGAGATGCTGACTGGGTCACAGATAGGCACTGGACCCAACCAGAGCCAATGAAGTTTTGCTGGAACTAAAGCGTGAATGGCATCTCTTTTTCCCTTCCAGTCTTGAGACTACCAGCTTCTGCACCGGTTGGAGCCATCACCATCCCCTGGGCCCAATACACGTGAGCTTTTGGCTACCTTTTCCCTCTTCAATATGATTGAAATGTTCAATTTTACCCAATTTCCTCAATAAAAAGCTGATGATGGTGTCTATGCTGGAATCAGTTAAAGGGGAAACCATCCAAAGGATGTCATTAATGTCCACTAACAATGCTGCCTTCTAGTAGTTACAAGGAAAAGATTAACCGTATAAGTATGCAGAGTTGGACATGACTGAAGCGACTTAGCATGCATGCATGCATTGGAGAAGGAAATTGCAACCCACGCCAGTATTCTTGCCTGGAGAATCCCATGGACAGAAGAGCCTGGTGGGCTGCTGTCTATAGGGTCTCACAGCGTCGGGCACAACTGAAGCGACTTAGCAGCAGCAGCAGCATAAACATGCAGGCTCTTCTTTCACTCATTCTGGAGGATGGACCACTTTAGGGATGATGTGCTCAGCATTTCAGGCAGACAAGGAGCTGTTACTTAGGGTACCACTGATGAAAGTACAGGAAAAGTTGCCAAGAGACTTGTGAACTGGGACACTGGAGGAGGGGTCCTGAAATAGCACACAATAGTTCCACCTTCTCTTGGAGACATTTTCCATCTCTTTATTTGAAAAAACTTTACAGAAACCTGGAATTCTGAGCACTCTGTTCATTAACGTGGAAAATCTTATTCTGCACTCCCATCTCCAGGGACCTCTCCCCCATCTCTGATGACCTGTGAGAGTGATATCATCACCCACAGAGTGGGACTTAGTGATGACTCATTCTTCTTCCCACTTCCTACTTAAAAGTTTCTAGAATGCTTTCTGCTTAAAATGAAGTATAACCTGAAGCCTCAGCATCTCTTTGGTGCTGGTTAGGCATGCAGACGGAGAAGGCAATGGCACCCCACTCCAGTACTCTTGCCTGGAAAATCCCATGGATGGAGGAGCCTGGTAAGCTGCAGTCCATGTGGTTGTGAAGGGTTAGACATGACTGAGCAACTTCACTTTCACTTTTCACTTTTATGCATTGGTGAAGGAAATGGCAACCCACTCCAGTGTTCTTGCCTGGAGAATCCCAGGGATGGGGTCGCACAGAGTCGAACACAACTGAAGTGACTTAGCAGCAGCAGCAGCAGGCATGCAGAATCCTGGGCCCCACCTCAGACGGGTGGGCTGTGAATCCAATTGTAACAAGCTCTCAAGTTGCTGCTGCTGCTGCTGGCCTGTGGACCACATTCTGAGCAGCAAGGGTTTAGACCTCAGTGTTTTCTAATCCTACTTGATCATAAAATTCACACAGGAAACTTCCTAAAATTACAACTTCTGGGCATAACCTCAAACCTTCAGATTCACAATCTCCAGAAAAGAAACTTGGATATTTACCAGGCAACCCAGGTGATTTTCTCAAGGACAGACAAAATGGGAATTGAGTTTCGAGTTCCAGGCTGTGCCCTCAGCTCTTAGCTCTTGTCCTGCCTAAATTTGGGGGTCAGCAGCTAGAAGCACACTAGTGCTCCCCATTGAGCTATTTCTTTTTCCTTTTTTTTTTCCTGAAGGCTTGCTACCAAATGCTGCATCCTTAGCATCTGAAATTGGTTTTTACCTTTTCTCTGTATCATTAAGTGAGAAAAGACCTCTGAAGCGTTTATATCCCAATCCTAGGCGAGAGATGTTAATAGTTACGACCCAGTGGCACTATTTAATGTTCTTAGTGTTTCAAAAACAAAATGTAGATTCTTGACTCTCATTGTTCTGCAGGTCGTAGACATGGTATACTGATTGGTCTGAGTAACTAATTTATTTGGAGACTCACAAAATGCAAGAACATGGGAAAAAAAATGGATAGAAATGATAACCCTTTCTCTAGGATCTAGGAAAACAGTGTTTGTTATGGTTTTCTAGATCTTTTTAAAACTGGCAAATATATTTAATACAATTGCCTCAAATTCTTAGGGCCTTTGAAAAGTCCTTAAATATTTTCCCCTTTATAGCTTTGGATTTTTAATAAGACACTAGGGATATGCACACCTAAAGGGTTCCTGTGAGGATGTCAGGCCCAAAGGTGAACGTGCAGACCTGTACTTCTCACTAGGGGGCGACTTTGTACCCCAGGAGACATTTCTGGTCTCAGACCTGGGAAAGGAGGGGTGGCAGCTGGTGAGCAAAATCCAGGGAAACTTCTAAGCAACCTCATTGTTCAGATAAGCTCCTACAATCAAGAATTAGCCAGCACAAAGTGTCAACAGTGTTGAAGTTGAGAAATTCTGATGTACACCAAACCAGAGACTGTCCACATCCTCAGAGCTCCATTAATGACGATTAACCTGCTCTCTACCTGCCCCCATTTGGTGCAAGGGTACCTACTTGGTAGAACCAAGATTTGAACCAACGTCTCTTACCTCTAAAGCTGTGTCCTTCCCATTCCAACATGCTGCCTCCCCTTTCTGGGCAGACTACCTTAATCTTCCCTTGTTGATCTATAGGAGGTCCTGCAAACTGCAAATTCTGTAGTGACTTAGTGACGTCGCTCAGTCGTGTTCGACTCTTTGCGACCCCATGGACTGTAGCCTACCAGGTTCCTTCGTCCATGGAATTTTACAGGGAAGAGTACTGCAGTGGGTTGCCATTTTCTTCCAAATTCACTGAACATTTGCTCTCATTATATAAGTTTCAGGTAGGAAATAAAGAGTTGTGGGAGAATGGAGGTAACACAATATAGTAGCTTGGACACAGATGAAGATTTTTCTCTATCTGGTTTTAAACTGAGCTCTTATGTGAATCAAGATATTTAAAACAATCTATTTAAAGAGAAAAAAATACTGAGACAGAGGCAGAATGACAGGTGGGTTGAAACTAATTAATACTTTCTGACTTCTTCTGCCACCCCATACAGCTCCTGGAGTCTCAATGGCCTTGACATTCTTTGACAGCCAATGTTTTAAATATTTAAGAGCATTAAATGATGAACACATAATAGAAACATAAGAAAAAGTCAAACACTATGAACTCCATTATGATGTGTTGGCAATAAGGATTGAAAGCAACCAGCCCATCCAGTAAGGTCTACAGATATATCTACAAATGGAAAAATATATACAAGTTTTATTTGAAGAATAGACTAGAAGCATGCCTCATGTTTAATTTAAAGTGAACTTGCATTTTCAAACTCACATAAGCACTGCTGAAATATCTTTAAAAGCTGGGAACTTTGCTTGAAAGTAAAAATTTACAGCAATCAAAATATTAGAATTTTATTCCTCTCAGGTGTTCATAATCATAGGACAAATGATTAAGCACATCTCTTTATGTGGAAATGCCCCGTAGTGACTATGAACATTGTATTATAAAGAAAAGTAAGACAATAAAAAGGAATTAGTTTTAAGGAAGCATTTAGAGTTTCACTGTTTCCTTTACCCACATATAGTGGCCTACATATATATTAAATTTTCTTCTATTTATTTCTTTTTTAATTGAAGTATATTTGATGGAAGTATACATTTTGTTAATTTCTGCCGTAGAGCAAAGTGACCTAGTTGTACATATATATACATTCTTTTTAAAAAATTATTCTTTCTCATTATGGTTTCTCATAGGATATAGAATATAGTCCTCTGTGCTCTGCAGTAGGACCTTATTGTTTATCCATCCTATATATAAAATCTTGCATCCGCTAACTCCAACCTCCCTCTCCATCCTTCTTCCAACAGCCTCCCCCCACCCCCACTATAGTAACCCCTAGTCTATCATCTCTGTCCGTGATTCTGTTTCTGCTCCATAGATAGGTTCATCTGTGTGCTATTTTAAATTTCATATATCAGTGGCATCATAGGATATTTATCTTTCTCTGTCTGACTTCAACTGATATGATAATCTCCAGTTGCATCCATGCAATGGCATTATTTCCAATCCAATGCAAATAGAATTATTTCATTCCTTTTTATGGCGGAGTCATATGCCATTATATACATGTACCACAGGTTTTAATTTTCTCTTTTAAACTTTCTGAAGGTGGAATCGAGCTTCCTGCCAAGTTGTTGAAGCAACAGGAGAAGGAAAACATTAGAACCATCAGGATTGGTTCCACCTCCCTGTCTTGCCTCATTAGCTACTCCCACTGTGCAGTCTTCAGGCCGTGAGGGAATACGCAGCAAGCAAGGGGAGCCAAGTGGCCACTGGGCGAGGGAGAGGAGGCTGGAGACGGCATATACGAAGAGGGGGTACCAGACATGACTTCCCATAAACTTCACAGTGTTCCAGTTGCCTTAGCAAAAGGGAAAAATAACAGAGAGGCAAACAGAGGAGCTTGAGGTAGAATTTACCTACCAAAAACACCATCCTTTAATAAGGAAGAGTCAAGCTTTAAAAAAGAGAAAAAGAACAAATCTGACAAAAGACAGAGGTGGCAGATGAATAGGGCATTTGGAGAGCAATGGGAGGAGAAGACAGGTTTAACAACTGGCATAACATCAATTCACCTGAACTGTCAAAATCTGTGTTAGAAAATAGGAAAGATATTTGTACCATGACACATTAAATGGTTACTCTATTAATTTATTCACCAGAGCTAATGCTGGAATAGATTATGTGCATTTTTGTAACTCTTAAATGCTCTGGAATTTTGGAAACACTAAAAAAGACACAGGGAGCTGGGTAGAATCCTGTTATGGGCTGAATTGTGCACCCCCAAGTCCATATCTTGACATCCTAACTCCCAGTACCTCAGAAAGCGATTGGATTTGAAGATAGGGCCCTTAAAAGGTTACTAATATTAAATAAGGTTATTAAGTAAGTGTTAGTCGCTCAGTCATGCCCAACTCTTTGTGATGCCATGGACTGTGGCCCACCAGGCTCCTCTGTCCATGAGATTTTCCAGGCAAGGATACTGGAGTGGGTTGCCATTTCCTTCTCCAGGGGATCTTCCTGACCCAGGGTTATTAGCACGGGTCTAACCCAATATGAGTGGTGTCCTTGTAAGAAGAGGTCAGAGCACACACACAGGAAAGACCACGTGGAGACATCAGGGAAAGACCACTGTCTCCAAGCCAAGGAGAACGCCTCAGAATGAAACCTACCTTGCCCACACCTTGACCTTGGACTTCTAGCCTCCAGAACTGTAAGAAAATAAATTTCTGTTGTTGAAGCCACTCAGCCTGTGGTACTTGGTACTTTGTAATGGCTTCCCAGGTGGCGCTAGTGGTAACGAATATGTCTGTCAATGCAGGTGACGCAATAGACGTGGTTCAATCCCTGGGTTGGGGAGATCCCCTGGGGAAGGAAGTGGCAACCCACTCAAGTATTCTTGTCTGAGAAATCCCACGGACAGAGAGGAGTCTGGCAGGTTAGTCCATGGGGTCACAAAGAATTGGACATGACTGAGCGCACACACATTCATAATGGTGGCCCTAGACTAATCCAACCCCCCATACCTCATTCTCTAAATGCGCAGGAAAGGCGTGATCATCCACGACTCTGTTCATGGGTGCTCTGTCCAGTTTCATGCATCACTTGTGGAGTCTCAAAATATGGATTCTGCTCTTCTGATGCATGGGTCTGAAATAAATCTGAGGAATCTGAGTTGTGTAAAGGTCTTCAGTTAATCCTGAGCACCTAACCTTTAACCTGAAAGGGCAGTGCCTAAGATGTTATGAAAAATACAGAAAGTATAAAAGGCATTATTCTCCAGCCTTGGAAGGGAATATGAGCAAGAAAACAGTTATATTTTTTTCCTTACTAAATACATCAACCCATATTTTTTAAAAGGACATGTTTAATTTCATAGCAAAAAGAAAAAATAAATTGAAAGTCTCTTACTTACAACTTTATTTTTGATGTATTGCTCTATATACCATATAATATTAGTGGCGGTTAAACATTATACTCTATACTATACACAGGTATTATATAAGCCATGCAAACACACAGATACACACATACAGCCCAGTTGGGCATGTACTGTTATTATATTCATTTTACAAATCAAGAGACCTGGGTAAATATGTTTGCATAAGTGTGTGTCTATGTACGTGTATGTGGCTACAGTTTTAAGTAAAATATAGAAAATACCCTAAGGACAGTGTCCTCAAAACTGATACCCAAATTTTTACAAATATTCTTGTGTTGTACATATTAACTTCTATTATCAGCTATTGGTCTGAATATAAATATTTATTTTCTTTCTCCTTTTCTTGATGGCAGGGTACAGTCATTTAAGACATCTTTGTGGAGAGGATAAATGATGAATCACAAACAATTGATGGATTCCTCAAAAGTTTTACATTAATGATTAAATTGCACCTGATTAAAATCACCTGATGACTTACTCAGAAACTTGAAGACAACAAAACATAACGAAATCTGTCAATTAGCGTTTTCATTTTCTCTCCTGGCAGCACTTAACAGTATCTGCAATTTCCAACCCTGGGCTCTTTGACATTTTCTGTTTCCTCCTGCGTTTCTCTCCTGCCGCTGCTCCTGTTATGCCTACGAGCAGCCATGTGCTTTGCTCCACGGTGGCAAATGCATTGCTGGTCATTGAAAGGAAAGCAATTATTGTGTCCTCGTTAAATCTTGGGGACAGCCTGGGCACTGCTTTCCCACTGAAGCGCATAAACAGCCAGCCCAGGTTTTAAGTGGCTTAGCCTTCGCAATGGCATCTGGGCGGCAGGTTGATGTCACCTGCGGTGCCCATTAAGGGTGTGGAAAGCTGCCAGCAGAGACTGCCCTTCCAGTAACTACCACAATCATCCCTCCAGGGAACACACTGCATTCCCACACACAGAGCGATGCACAATGACTGGGAAGATAACATATTGACTTTCCCTTCCTGCTCACTTAGTTTGAGGACAGCAGCCCTGGAGAGGAGGTTGGGCTGTTCCCAGCTGGTGGGAGTGGATGCTGTCAGGAAAGACATCTCTTCCTTTTACAGGCAGCTATGTTTAAAAGCTCATGTATGTGTCACATGTGTGGACCCCTGTCTAACTCCTCTATATCTGAATAGTCCTGAAGGAGGTTCTGGGTGATAAGAAGACGTGTCTTCAGGGAAACTTCAAAGTGTTACCTTGGAACTTTGCACCTAACAGGGCATCTGAGTTTCTAAGCTCGAGGGTCAAGTGCCCCAGCAAAACACGCTCAATATACCATTTTCACCTGAGTTATTTCTTAACGCACCTGTGCCTCTCTGTGCTAGAGAAATTGCCTTGTAAATACTACCAAGAACCAAGTGAAGCATTTCATTATAAATAAATGCACCAAGTCTATATTAACCAGAATCCAATGGAACTGATGTACCCAACTAACCAGAATCCATTTTAATACCTCATTTTCAGAAGAAAGAATAAGATGTTCAAGAGCATATTCTCATTTCAGCTAAAGAAACAAAATTCATTGTTTTTTTCTGGAGTCGATCATCTTGGTGGTTCAGCCTCTATCTAGCTTCTTTTATAAAGAATGGGTTTTTACAGAGCTGCCATATGATCCAACAGATCCTTTCCTGGGTGGACACTCAGACAAAGTTATAATTTGAAAATGTACATGCACCCCTATGTTCACAACAGCCCTATTCACAATAACCAAGACATGGAAACAGTCTAAACATCTATCAACAGATATGCAGATGAATAAGGTGTGGCATATACAGAGAATGGAATATTACTCATCCATTAAAAAGAACGAAAATGCCATTTACAGCAACATAGATAGATAGACCTTGTGGCTTCCCTGCAAGCTCAGCTGGTAAAGAATCTGCCTGCAATGCAGGAAATCCTGGTTCGATCCCTGGGTTGGGAAGATCTCCTGGAGAAGGGAATGGCTACCCACTCCAGTATTCTTGCCTGGAGAATTCCATGGACAGAGGAGCCTGGCAGGCTATAGTCCATGGGTTGCAAAGAGTCAGACACAACTGAAGAGCTTTCACAGTTTCACTGTGGATAGACCTAGAAGCTGTCATACTAAACAAAGTAAGTCAGAAAGAGAAAGACATGATACTGCATGATGTCACTTATATGTGAAACCTAAAATATGACACAAATGAACATATCTACAAAACAGACTCACAGACATAGAGAACAGACTTGTTATTGGAAGTTTGGGATTAGCAAATGTGAATTATTAGGATGGATAAACAACAGTGTCCTGCTGTAGACCACAGGGAACTATGTTCAATATCCTGTGACAAACCATAAAGGAAAAGAATGTGAAAAAGAATATATATATATATAACTGTACATTTTGCTGTACAGTAGAAATTAAACATTGTAAGTCAACTATACTTCAATAAAATATTTTTTAAAAGAATAAATTTTTACAAGACCCTTGGGCAATGATCATACAGTTATCATACAAAGATATAATGGTGGATGTGTTTATGCTTAAGAATTGAACATGTTAGAAAATATTTCCACTGTACATCATTTTAAAAAGTTTTAGGGATTGTGAGGTTAAAGATTAACGTAAACAGAAATTTATATTCATGCATATACTCTTGGCCTCTAGAATTCCAGAGTCAAAACTGAAGTGCTTCTTTTCCTCTGTTAATTGTTTTTTTCCCTCTGAGGGAAATCTTTCTCTCTCTTCACAGATGGGGCCCGCGGTGGATGGTTCCATGACCTGCTCAGAATTAGACAGCATGTCAATACCCAATTCAGGGTTAGACCCCTCGGTTGTGGGCTGAGCATTTCATGAGGGAATCCATCACTATAGAGGTGGACCACTTGGCAACACTCCTCTAAATGGTTCTCCTTTGAGAGAAAATTCTGGTAAGAACAAAACAAAATAAAGGAAACATGGAGTTTCTATTGCATTGACTAAAATGTTCATTTGGGTTTTTTCTGAACAGGTAAAATTGGGTAGCAGCCCAATATTACCGTCAATGGGACTCCTTGCCAACTGTGTGCAGAATAATTAATTATGAGCCTAAAATTTGCCATTGGATCTCTGAATTTTCCCTTAATAGTCACTAGCAGAATGAACACAAAGCCTCTACATTTCAATCTTCCCAGAGCTAGTTCAGAAAGTAAAAATTCTATTACTCTAGAAGTTCCAAAACTTTTGTATGTGATAGGTGGTTAATTCATTTCAGAATTGCTTGAGACAAAAAAGCAAGGGGTGATAATATATAGATCCAAATATTTATCTTTTCTGTTTCAGATAAAACCTGGCTCCTGGAGTGTAGAGTTTATTGATGAGCACATGGTACCTTGGAAGAGCACAAGCGCTGGAGCCTCTTGGCCTGGGTCTGAAGCTACCTTTGCCCTTCAGGCATTACCATGAATGTCAGTGTTCTCTCCTTCCTCCCATAACCAGGCATAGCCATGACCCTGTGGAACTCAACAAATAAGAGTGTGGAAGTGAAGTCACACAGAAATACCCATGGTCATTCATGTCCACAACAGTTCTCTATCTTAGCCACACACCACTGAATTAGCGGTAGAGTCAGAAATGGTGGCAATGCGCCCTTTTCCTTCGAGATCTTCCATAAACCATCTCAAACAGTTCTGAGAGTCAATCAGGCTGCATTGCTCAACACCATGAGACAAGAGTGCCCAGAGAGATAAACCTTCTCAAATCTCCTTTGCCTCAGACACTGGGGAAAACAGTAGGGAGGTATTTCAAAAAAACTAAAACTAGAATTACCATTGGACCCAGAAATTCCATTTGAAAAGATCCATGTGCCCAATGTTCACAGGAGGATTATTTATAATTGCCAAAACATGGAATCAATCTAAGTGTCCATCAACAGATGAAAGGATAAAGGTGTGATGTATCCACACACACACACACACACACACACACAATGAAACACTACTTGGCCATAAAAAAGAACGAAATTTTGCCATTTGCAGCAACATAGATGGACTAGGAGAGCATTATGCTAAGTAAAATAATTAAGAAGGAAAGATAAATACTGTATGATATCACTTACGTATGGAATCTCAAAAATACAACAAACTAGTGAATATAACAAGAAGGAAGCATACTCATAGAGAACAAACTAGTGGTTACCAGTGGAGAGAGGGAAAAGAGAAGGGACAATGCAGTGGGGGAGGGAAGGTACAAACTATTCAGTATAAGATAGGCTCAAGGTCATATTATACAGCACAGAGAAAATAGTCAATATTTTGCAGTAACTGTAAATGGAAAGTAAACTTTAAAACTGTATACAAATTTTAAAAGTTTTAAAAATCTTCTTTGCCTCAATTTTTATACTATTTGTGGCTCCTCATACATAGTGAGGTACTAAACTGGGTGCCTTGAGGAACTGAATATGATATAAGCACAAGATGAAACTTGTAGCCTCGCAGGCAGACAGGCATGCACATATATGAACCAGGCATCACTCAGTATGACCAGTCTTATAGAAGGGATTCAAAGGAGATGCCGGGGAGGAAAGTGACCGATCCCTTGAGAGTTAGTTTATTTTAGTGGTTATGAGCATGGATGCTAGAATTATCTTGCTTCAGTTCGAAGTCTGGTTCTACAACTCACTGGTTCTTTGACCTTGGTTAAGTCCTCAGCACTGTGTGCATCAATTTCCTTATCTGCAAAATGGGTATAATAACAATGATGATTCTTATTTTATATGGATTTCAAGAAAATCACACAAATTAATACTTGTCAAGCTGGTATTGTGTAAGGGTTAGCCATTCCCCTTGAGGACTGAATTGACACAGCAGTGCTCTCGGTGGTGGTGGTGAGAATTATTTGTCATGAAGGGCATGCCATGTGACAGATGCCAGACACCTTATGTTCATCATTTATTTTATTGAATCTTTCCAGGAAGTAGCTCTTATTACCTCCATTTTAAAGTGATTGCTCACAAGTCTTGAACGACTTGTTTGAGGTCACAAGGTAATGAATGGCTGAGTGGAGATTCAATCCCACAACTGTTTAGTTCCCAAGTCCATGCTTCTTCTGTCACTCTACATTGCCCTTTATAATTTCTCCACATTATTGTACATAAAAATAAAATTCCTTCAATTGTAGGAAGGAAATTCTCCATGTACAAAGCCACAGAGAACTGACTTTGTTATCAAGTTGTTCCCCATTCATACTGTTCCATTCAAGAGGGTTGTTGTCTATGTTAAAGGCAAGATAGCTGTGCATGCTAATTCAAGCATGGAGCACCAGATGCCTCGCCAGAAAGTAATTAGCAAAACTCTTGAATTAGGGTGCCCCTCACACTGGTAAGTGCAGGAAATAGCTTCCTGATATTAGATTTTTCATATTGGTAGGAAAGAACAGCTTCTTTCAGCCCTGGCTGAAAGGGGTCTCTGCTGTTAATCAGAGATGTAGAGAAAAACCCAAACACATGTTCATTACCTTGTAGCTGGTCACTGCCTTCTGTAAGAATGGCAAGCACGTGCTGGCTGCTAATTATGTGGCATGCATCATGCTAAGTGTTTCCCAAAGAGTCCGTTCCTTATGTTTCCTGTGGCTGAATGGTGTAAGTATTGGTGTCATCCTCATTTTACAAGCGCCCAGACCAAGGGACTGGGTGGTAGAGTAACTGGCCCAACTTACAGCATCCGTGGAATACCTCAATGGAGTTAGGATTCAAATGTAGGCAATATGCTTTCTGAGCTATAATCGCTGTGTTATTGTTTCTTCCTGTCTTACTCTTAAAGCTAAAAAAAAAAATTTTTTTTTAACTTCAAACAGATTAACTTTCCCAACAGAAATATGACCCAAATCCGCTTGCAATACAGGAGATCTGGGTTCAGTCCCTGGGTTGGGAAGATCCCCTGGAGGAGGCCATAGCAACCACTCCAGTCTTCTTGCCTGGAGAATCCCCATGGACAGAGGAGCCTGGCGGGCTACAGTCCCTGAGATCACAGAGTCGGAGTCATCCGAGCCAGTAAGTGCCGCGGTTGTGGCTGCTGCGTCACTTCAGTCGTGTCCGACTCTGTGTCACCCCACAGATGGCAGCTCACCAGGCTCCCCCATCCCTGAGATTCTCCAGGCAAGAACACTGGAGTGGGTTGCCGTTTCCTTCTCCATTGCATCAAAGTGAAAGCTGAAAAATGAAGCACTGCACCAGTTCCTAAATTGCTCGCAGTTCCTCCTATTCACCACTAGTTGGTGCTCTATCTGGGACCGTTACGCCTCTTCCTTCTTTAGTTGGAAGAACACACACTCTCAATACTATAATTATTATAATTCATGTACAGAGAGAACTGGAAATCAGTTTGGCTCTTGGGGTTGGGTGTGTCACTGAAAAAAAAGCAATTACACAAAGCCCCTTAATCCTATATATATTTTACCTGTATTATAAATCTCCTTTATTTTAAACCTGTCACTTGTTCTATAAAAATGCATAGAACAAGGAGCCATAAAAAACTTAAATAAAAATTTTAGCCTAATGATATATTGATTGTGCATACATATCTTCATTTTTGCATATTCTGTGTCATAGTAAAAAGATCCCTTAAAAGCTGAGTTTAAATAACTTTTCACTTTTCCCATTATTATTTTAATCAGTTGCCAATTATAAAAATTATTACTATCTTTACGAATTACTTTGCTAAGTGAAGTAATTAGAACTGATATTTTATTTTCCATTTCTATTCCAAAAAAAATTTATTTTAGAAGCTAATCAGAGTAGGAAAGTTGATATAAATTTCTTAAAGCAAAATGAACGGCTGGTCAGGCATCAGGTTAAATGCCTTATATAGTATTTGGTGTTTGTCAAGGCATTTTTCTCTTGAGACAACATTGCTGATTATTATGTTAGCGCTCGAGGAGGTAGAAATTCCTCCATTTTATAGTCTTAGGTATCTGATATTCCCAAGAATGAAGAGGCGCAGGCCTTCAATCAACACAGAGGGTTGGAAAGTCAGTATCTTGTTTCTACTAATCCAGCCATTATTTCTTAGACTTGAAGAGAAAGTAGGGAAGAGACAGGCCCCATTTACTGAATCTCTTGGGTGTACCTGGCATTAAGCTCAATAAAACAGAACTTCCCTCATGATCCAATGGTTAAGAATCCACCTGCCAACAGAGGGGACATGGGTTCAATCCCTGGTCTGGAAAGATTCCATGTGCTCCAGAGCAATTAAGCCCATGTGCTCCGACTACTGAAGCCCACATGCTCTAGAGTCCATGAGCTGCAACTACTGAAGCCTGTGTGCCTAGAGCCTATCCTCCTCAAGAGAAACACCACAATGAAAAGCCTGTGTTCCACAACAGAGCGTAGCCCCTGTTCACCACAACCAGAGAAAGCCTGCACACAGCAATGAAGACCCAGAGCAGCCAAAGGTAAATAAATAGATAAGTTGAAGACTACTTTAAAAAAACTCAGGAAAACATATATATTTCTTCTATTCCTTATAGTTATCTGGCTAGGTGATTACTGTTCAGATAAGGAAACAGGCTCAGAGAAGGAAAGTGATTTGTGCTCTATCAATCAGAGAGTCAGTAGCTGAGTTGAGACTCAAACTCACATCTGTTGGTTCAGAAGTCCACATTTTCTTCTTTCAATTAACCCCCTAAATGCAAAAAGTTTACATAAGACATTTTAACACAAGGATTGAGCTCCATGATAACTGTGCCCTTTGGCACAATCATCTTAGCAATGTTTCAAACCAAAATGAATGCCCTCCCCTGGTTTTTACACCATAGTGAGTTGTAGAGGAAAATGTTAAAAAAAAAAAAAAAAACCCACAGAATGAAAGATCTGTTTGAAGAAAAGACACATATAATAGTTCCATATATATTAATGGAGCTAGTGAATTGAAGTGAAAGAACCACTCAGTGGGACAGGGTGAGATCAGCTAATGATAAGCTGGGAGATTTGAATAAATTCCCCATCACTCTGGCCTTGAAATACCTCATTTGTGGGATGAAGGGTTATGCTTTTCAGGTTAACAACTTCTCTTTTGCCTCAGGAAGCGCTGATAAAATTGATTCCACCTCTAAAAGTGACAGGGAGTGGGGCCCCATCAGGCAGAGCACGGCCCCCCTGGGTCTCTCAGCACGCGGAGCAGAGGAGGCATTCATTAAACAGCATCACCTGATTTGTCCCCGTGACCCCAAGTGTCTGTTAGAGAAAGATGAGTGGCATTGTTATAATAAATACCAAACAACTAAAACTGTCAGAGCCTTTAGAGGTTCTTGTCATAAGCCAACAAACTTCTGTGACTGTACTTGAAGTCAGGCCTCCTGTTAACTGTGCTCTCTGATCCCCTCCCCTACACCCAATCTTCTTTATTTCCTTATTGTAAGGGATGCATCTTATGTCAACATGATGGACAGTTTTTCTTTTCCACACGGTGTATTCAGTCCAAGGGCTTCCCTGGTGGTTCAGACGGTCAAGAATCTGCCTGAAAAGTGGGAGACCTGGGTTCGATCCCTGTGCTCAGAAGATCCTGTGGAGAAGGGAATGGCTACCCACTCCAGTATTCTTGCCTGGTGAATTCCATGAACAGAGGAGCCTGACAGGCCTCAGTCCATGGGGTCACAAAGAGTCAGACACAACTGAGCGATTTTCACATATTCAGTTCATATTCAGCATACCTGGGCTTTAAGCCTGGCTGTGCCATTGTTTAGCTGTGTTCTGTGAACTTCATCTAAACTACTCTGGCCTTAAGAGGCTTCATCAACCTGAGATTTTTCATCTCCTTGATGTTTCACATTCAAGGCAGCTTGGTTTAAGATACAGGTTTATGGAAGGGATAGTTGGTAAACTGGAGATCTGCATTAATACTCTGCTCAGGGTCTCTGTTACAGGAATGAATTCAAAGCAAACTGATGTAGAAAGAATTTTCCTCATTGTTTGGAGCTGAAATGTGTCCCACCAAAATTCACACCAACTCCCAGTACCTAGAGATCACTGGGCTCTCAAAGAGGTGACTGAGTGAAAATGAAATCTTCTGAGTGGCCCCTAATCCAATGTGATTGGTGTCCTTATCAGAAGAAGAGATTTGGACACAGAGAGAGAGACATCAGACCACGTACACACAGGAAGACAAGAGCAAGAACTCAGGGCCAGAAGGCAGCCATGTGCAATCCAGAGAGAGAAACCTCAGAAGAAAACAAATATGCCAACACCTTGACTTCAGCCCCGAGAACTGTGAGGAAACCTGTTTCTGTTGTTTAAGCCATTCAGTCTGTGGAGCTTCATAATGGCAGCCTGGACAAACTAATAAACTCAGTTTTATTTTTTCTACTTTTTTGGCCATGCCACAGGGCATGTGGGATCTTAGTTCCTCCACCAGGGATTGAACCTGTGCCCCCTGCAGGGGGAGTGCACTGTCTTAACGAATAGACCACCAGGGAAGTCTGTACTATATTCATCATGCCACTAATCAACATCCTTGGGTAGGTTGAACCATTTTCAGGAAGAATTTCATGCTCAAGCAAAGAATGCACATCCTTAGAAAATCTTACCCCCAAAGTTGGTAACATATATTCCAGACTATAAACAAACACTGATATGTGTTACACTCATATGTTTAAACATGCTTTATTCCATCCAGTCGAAATGTTTGAACCAAATTTTCAAGACCTCTAGATTTTAATATTAGCAAGGAATAGTAAAAATTCTTGGAACCTATAAGGGGCATGATGGAAGCAAAACAGAATGACATGGGTTTATTGAATCTTTTGTTGGTTTCAATCAAATTTCTAAATTGAACAATTTGGTTGAAAAACAAAAAAATGCAGCAGTTTCTCCTCACAGGCACTTGGTGTGAATGATGTGAAACAGTGCAGAAGTCTGCATCTTCTCTGCTGACGCCAATGCATGTTCAAAGACAAGACACACCAGTTCTTACTAATGAGAATGAAATTCTGCCTGGAAAAGAATGCATACACATGGAACATCATTGTATTCCAGCTCAGTAATAACAGAGTAAGCTACATAAGGAGGCCTTGACTCAAATGCTAGCAACCTGGATAATGCACCCCAGTCTCATATGCAGCTTTCATCCTGAGACATTAAATCCTATTACAATATCACTGATTAATTCTCTTCAGTCTTCAGCAAAGGTAATACAAACGAGTACTATTTGATATGTGAGGAAACAGAGACAATAACTGATTTGCTAAACCACAAGATTTATTTAGCGTTTAGTGGTGCCATCAAGACAAGAACCCATGAATTCCTACATTACTTTAGTGTATTCCTTCTTTGCAAGCAAAGGTGCTCTGACACATAAGCTTCTTTAACATACAAGGACACTTTTCCCTTTCTGTCTGTTCCTGCTATCATTATATTCAGGGGAAAAAACTGAAGTCACTAATATAATATAAATTCTGAAGATCTGAACTACCCATCTTCTTTGTTTCTTTCTCCTCCCTCAAGTCTCTTTAGCAACAGAGAGAAACTGTAAGTTGGGTATATTTTTAAAAATAACTCTGCCACAAGAGAGAATCTCCTAGAAATAATGAGAACTTTGTGGAACTTTTCCTCTTTTGATCTTAAAAAAGAACACAAGGTTAAGTCATTGAAAACAAAATTCTATGAAACAGGTCCCCTGGGCTGTAAATTCATGCCCTGGAGCTATTTTTAATAAGGCATATAAACAGTGAGTTGCTTTGGTCTTTCAAGGCCTGGACTTTAGAATAAGGAGGAACTAAGAATTCCTTAACTTATGACATTTAAGAATGTTTATGTGTGTGAAGGGGAACTAATTGGACAAATGGGCTGGACTGTTAGGACCACAGTTGGAGTAACCATATTTTAACCAAACATCATAGCATGCTCAAAGGCAGCCATTCATTTCTTTTTACCAAGACAGATAGACTTCCACTCAATATTGGGGGGGTTGGGGGGGAGGGGGAGCGGATAATTTAAAAACTTTAGAGCCAAAGAGGAAAAGATACTCTTGTCTTGACAATGTGATTCTTTAGCTTGTAATTAGCAATTGATAAAGTGTTACACATGGCAAATTTGGGGGTGAATAGCTTGTCATTTAAAATACTAATCTCATTTTCTTTCACCGATAACTTGTTCTTCTGTACCATAAGTAGGTCATACAATTTGAGGGGAAAAAAAAAAATGAAGAGTGTCAGGGTATACCAGCTATGATTCTGGGAATCTCTTTAATTTTAAATGTTTGGTTTTAACAACAAATCCAATTTCCACTGCTGAACATTTTTTTCTAGTTATTTTAGCTTCAAAAGTCGATTTCTACCCCCTAACACACATACTCCCTGGTCAACAAATTATTATATTTTTAAATTACATCAGCAGACACACACACACACACACACACACACACACATACACACACACACACACACAATCTGGCTTTTCATGAAAAGAACAAGTGTCTGAAAATACACCAAATCATAGTAATACCAACTTACTCACAACTGTGTGAAGCTGACAAGCAATTTTTTAAATAGTTTGGTGGTAAGTGCCTTTTTTAAAAAACTGAGGATAATATATTCTAGCTGTCACTTTGGGGATGAAAAGCAATTCTTATTCTGTTCCTCTTAAAGAAGGTTCAAAGACCTCATGTGACCCTCAGAAGTATTTTCCTCCAGCCAGACTAAGTTTTACCAAAAAACTCACGGGATTTTAGACATTGGGAGTCCTAGCCCACTTCTTTACTTCCTCTTCTCTCTATATTCTATGAGTATTTATTAAGATTTTATTTTGCATCAAGTTGGATTCTATGTAATCTAATTCTTTGACTTACAAAAGTGACTTTGGATATTCCTTGACAAAGTGTGAGAAAAGAAGAACTTTACAGTCTATCTGACAAGCCAAGAAAGAGGGAGTAACTGGTCCATAACAATAGACCTTAATAAACATCACTTGAGTGATGTAAAATGGTGAAGGGTCTAAGAATTCAGAGATGGTGTGCTGGAGTAGACAGATTGCTTTTCAGAAGAATAGGATAAATCTGGATCTTAAAAGTACATTTGGAGAAGGAGAAGGCATTCTAACACCTGCATTTTCCACTGCTTATGCCTCGGTGCATTCCTATTTGCTTCATGACTCAGTTAACTCACCTCCTCAGGGTCATCACTGTTCCTACACTTCCCGAGGAACATCCTCAAAGTAGTTTTATTTAGACATGTTCATGTCTCATACTTCATCCAAACCACTCTAAATATTCACAGTCCCCCCCCCCCCCAACTCTTCTCAACTCCATTAATTGCTATCCACTTCTAGATGAAATTATGAAGATCACTGGCTCAAATCTATTTCTGGTTATCTCCTATAACCAGGTTCATTTATTCCATAAAAGAGGCATTTATTAGAGTCTATATGTACTGGTAAAAATGTCAAACTATAACAACACAATAAATAATGACCAACTAGGTCAAATCCAACACTGACCTCTGACTTGTCACTCTGGAAGTGAGAGTTGTTCTCAATATTTTTCTCTGCATGCACAGACCTGAAGGCTATGACTCACTCTCCTCACTAATTCCCTCAGGCAGTACTTCTAAGAGGGGTGGAGGAATGGGCTCTCTTTCTTAGAGGAAAACAGCACATGCTGTCACTACATGAGAAAAATGTAACTCAAGAAAAGACCCTCAGGTGATCTTGATATTCTTATCCTCCCCATCATTGGATTCCCATCACCGAAAATTATCCCTCTCTTGGATAGGGATTTCTTCTTAACATCAAATGCAATGAGTACCATGCTAACTTCCCTTAATAACCTATTCTCAATCTCTCATCTGAGACTTTACCTAAATAATTTAAAAGTTATCTATATTTCAGAATACATGTACTTAAATGTCATTTTAAAATTACCAACAGCTATGTAGAACAGCACCTGCACACATAACTACACTAGATTATCTCTTCATCTATGTATTTCTCTACCCACAAAGTGAAGTCTTTGAGCCTTAGAGCACAGCAGGAGGTGAGAGGCAGGTGAAACCCAAAACCATATCCTTTATCCATGAAAAAACTGTCTTCCACAAAACTGATCCCCTGCCAAAAAGTTGGGGATCATTACTTTGAGGTCAAGGATTATTTTCTTCGTTTTTGCATTTGCAGCACCTGGGACAGGGCTTAGCATGATTTAGGATTACATTCAGTTGCTAATTTTGCTGCTCAAATGTAGCCACATTGGCAGCTTCATAAGGTTCAATGTAGTAACTGGAAGCAATGATTGGTGAATGAAAGAACAGAGGAGTCTAAGCTTATTTTTTTAAAGGACTTCCAGGAAAGGAAATGGAGAAGAGAAGAAAACTAACATTACTGAGATTTTGATGCAATAGGTCTAGGGTGGGTCCCAGGAACCTATAGTATAACTAGTATCACAGATGACGTTGTGCAGAAGATGCATGACCACACTGTGACAAATGCCGCCCTTGATGGCCCAAAGGGAGAAGAATGTGTTTTGGTCAATGAGGAGGAGATAAGAGACAAGCCTGCCTCCCAACTACTCCTTTCCATGGGAATCCTCATCCTTCCCAGAACTGGTTGTGAGAGCCAGACTCAGGAGGCCCTGGATACTCTGGATGTCTGTCCTCATTCAGCCTTATGATTGTATGCTTTTTGCAAAGATAATGTGTCCTTTGAGAAGTCCCTAGCAGTTTAAGGACTATTGCTCCTCACTCTCCCGCAGAGTCTGCACTGTGCATGCTGGGGAGGATTCTTTCACCCCTGCATCTCCCAGTGTACCTCTTTTAGGAAAAGGGTTCTCTAATGTGCTCAGAGCCCAAAACACCCAGAGGTCACTGTGTTCTTGGTTGAGGTAACTTCAGAGCCTGAAAACATAGGGGACATTTGGACAGATGCCACCATTTTGTGATTAGTGTCGGCTTTTGACAAGCTAGGAGAAGGTCACCAGAGCAGTTCCCACAGGCTGATGCACCATTTCTTTACATCAGAACAGTGAGAGATGGGTGAGAAGATCATCTCCAAAATAAGATGGGAGGAAGTGACCCTGGAACATGGGCTGCAGAATCACCAGATCTAAACTCTCTTGATTCCTTCTTCCCGGGTATAAAGGTAAAGGTTCATTCAGTGAAAATTAGAGACACAAATCCTCCAAGGTGAGGCATCACAGATGCAGGTGTGATGACTGATGGACATGCTGTGTTAATGACTGTCCTCCTTACCCTTGGCACAGAGCATTGAATTGAACTAAGTGCTGTTCATAGGGGACAATGCATTTAACTTGCTATGTCACTAAACATGCTGGGTGATGCCCTATCCACATACTATTCATTATGTACATTTTCCTGGGTCTCCAGAATTTATGGTGACCCTGAAGACTATCCCAACTAAAACTGACATGTTTAATTTAGACAGATACATAAAAGAGAAAAATCTTGTTAATAGGAAATGACAAATCCAATATACTTGCAAAAGAAAATCACATGTAAAAAAAAAAAAAGAAGAAGAACCTTTGCTACCTGCGCTCAGAGAAGTATTGCAAAGATCAACAGTTTAAGAAAAATATAAGGGAGTGAAAATAAAAAATTCCACCCTTTGAAAAATTTAATTCTGAAAATTGGGATGAGACCACCAAAATATGGTTTTCACTCATCCTTCCATCTGATGAAGACTAATTAAATGCCAACTGTGTCCAGGGACTCTCACAACAGTTAAATGTGACCATATGTAAAAGTCACTCTAAGTTATATGATCAGGTCACCCAAGATGGATATCTCTTGCATCCCCTGCTTGACCCATCCTTGCTTTACCTACCTCCTACTCACATGACTGAGCTTCCTACATAACCACAGACCCTGTTCAGTATGTACCTACATACCTGCCCCAGGCCCCAGCTAGTGATTATTCTGATAGTTTATCAAAGGGACTTGCTCCTCTGCTGGTTTCCCTAGTAACTAATAAGCCAACCTGAGGTCAAGTTGCCCTGTAACTGGTAACACTCCCATCCCCCCAAGCCACCCCCAGTGAGGCTGCCCTGTCCTGCCTGCCTTCTGCCTCACACAGTGGGGTGGGCAAGTATAGGGCTTGCAGGCCTTGGGGGTGCAGTCCAACATAAGCCCCTGTGTAAATTCTACTGAAGGAGTCAGACCAAATGCACAAAGTCTATGATCTGAATTCAGGTAGTCAGAAGTAGCGGTATAAATGTTTCACAAAAAGTTTCAGGGAGGGAGCACCTGATGTAGCTCCTCTGACCATGGAATTTCCCAGGCAACAATACTAGAGTGGCTTGCCATTTTCTTTCCAGGTGATCTTCCAGATCCAGGGATTAAATATGCATCTCCTGTGTTCCTGCATTGCAGGCAGATTCTTTACCCGCTGAGCCATCAGGGAAGCTAGTAACTTTTTGGACAGTATAAATACTCCCACTCTGGATAACCTCAAGCTACCAAGGTGATGCCACATTCAATGTGAGAACATGGGTATACACTCAGCTCTGCAGAGCAATGCAAGGCAGGTCCAACTCATGCCTGGACATCATGTGAAGGAGCAAAGCGGTTAAGGGGCCAGGTACTGCATGGAATGGTGGATCTTTCAGGCAGGTGATCAAAATTCTTTGGCCAATGACATTTGAGCAGAGATGCGAATGAAGAGAAAATAAGCCATGAAGTAGGAAGTTGGGGATGGGTCAGGGAGAAAGAGCCAGTACAGGGACCTAAGGCAGGAAATATCTTTTCTATCAGTGAAACAGAAAGGCCAGTGTGAGAGGAGAGGTAGGCAAGGGCTGGATCACATGGACTTTGTCGGCACTGGAAGGAATCTGAATCATGTATGCATAAGGCGGGGAGTCAATAAAGAATTCTGAGGAGGTCAGAGCTGTGACCTGATTTATTGGGTTGGCCAGAAAGTTAGCTTGTTTTAAAAATCCAAATTAACATTTTGGCTAACCCAATACGTTTTTAAAGAAGCAGCCAGGCTGCTGAAGAAACGGTAGGACACAGCCCTGTAGGGAATGTGCTCTCTTCCAAGGTGAAAACACGATGACCGACCAGGAGGGCACTGAGGTCATTTCCACAAGAGATGAAAGTGATCTGGAGTGGCAGAGGCAGGGATGATAAGACATGTTCAAGTTTGGAATATAATTGACAAGGAGACCTACCAGAAGTCCCTCATGGACTGGATGGGAGAGGGTAAGTGATGAGTCAAGGGTCATCTTAAGAATTTCTCAGTTCAGCTTAGCTCTTAGATGAATAAGTGAATTAGCTACTAGGTGGCACCATAGCTTAGAAGGAGAATACTGAGGCAAGAGCAGGTATAGAGGGGAAATCAGGAGTTCAGTTTGGGTCATTTTAGGTGAGAGTTATGACATGCAAGTGGAGATATCAGTTAGGTAGCAGGATATATAAAAGTCTACAGCTTGGGGGAGGTCAGGAACGAAGATATGAATTTGGAAGTCATCCAACTATGATCTTGTGATGATATGCCACTGGAGCATCATTTGAAAACCACTGTCTTAGAGCTTAATGACAGACTCAGTCTTTAAGGAAACTCTGGTAGGGAGGCAACATTTTGCAGGGAGGTGTAGGCTCTCCAGGTGGCAATAGTGATAAAGAACCCACCTGCCAGTGCAGGAGATGCAAGAGATGTGGGTTTGATCCCTGGGTCAGGAAGATCCTCTGGAGGAGGGCATTTCAACCCACTCCAGTATTCCTGCCTGAAGAATCCCATGGACAGAAGAGCCTGGTGGGCTACAGTCCACGGGGTCGCAGGGTTGGACACAACTGAAGAGACTTGCACGCACACACGTATGAAGCACAGACTAATAATCTGTTCCCTGTTAATCTCTCCATGTTTCTGAAGCTATAGCTACTTCCAAAATAATCCCGTTATGAAGTCTACTTTAATATTTATCAATGAACTAAAAGAGATTTATCCATAACTTAACTAGAAAACTGAATGTTTTCATATTCAGAGGGGAGCAGTGGTTCTCAACCACTACAGATTCTCATCACCAAGGAGCTGTGAAAATTACTATCACCCAAACCGCACCCCCAAGCAACCACACCCTGAAGCCTTTCTGATTTGTTTGGTGATGGTATGGATTTATTTTGAAAGGAATTAAATTAGGGGGGAAAAAAGACAGGAAAGGCAGTGATAGAATCAGAGACCTGAAGGCCTTGATAAAGCAGAGGGTCCTTGCCAAAGTCATCTGAGAAGGGAGGGGTTGGGGTCCAGGAGTGGGATGCTTGCATTGTGACTCTGAAGGTGGTTCAGGATGGCGCTGAGATGGAGTAATGCAAACCATGGCCCGGGATCAAGGAAGTGAAGTAGGTGAAGTCAGCCAGGGTGCTGTAAAATCCTGGGGAAGGTTGTTTAGAGTGTGAGGTTGATTTTTTTTTTTTTTTAAGTTTCACGTATAAGTGGAATCACGCAGTGTTTGTCTTTCTGTGTCTGCTTTATTTCACTTAGCGTATTGTCTTCCCAGTTCATCCCTGTTGTTGCAAACGGCAGGATTTCCCTAAAATTTGCTAAGATGATAAATCTTAAGGGTTCTCACCAAAATAAATACATACATACAATTTTTCTTTGCCAGTTATACCTCAATAAAGCTGAAAAAAAATTTCCATGTTTCAAATAAGTGACTTTTAGACTACAACCATTTAATAAGGAAGAGGCTAGGGCTTCCCAGGTGGCGCTACCGGTAAAGAACCCACCTGCCAATGCAGGAGACATAAGAGATGTGGGTTTTATCCCTGAATTGGGAAGATCCCTTGGAGATGGGCATGGCAACCCACTTCAGCATTCTTGCCTGGGGAATCCCATGGACAGAGAAGCCTGGTAGGCACAGAGAGTCAGACACAACTGAAGCAACCTAGCTTGCAAGTGAGTGGTTATTCTTACATAAAGTTTTATTTGGACAATGTTGTTTCACATCATTCCAGTATTTAAACTTCTATCCATTTATTTTACCCATCTATCTAGTATAACAAAACACAAAACCTGCATCTTATTTTTTAGGTGGAAATACTTCTCAGAAACTATGAAGACGATGTTACAGTGATGCCATGCCAGTATCATCACTTCCCTACATCCCCAAATGCCCATCATTGGCACTGAGGTACCACTAACCTGCACGCAAATATCATACTGCAATTTGTATGCTCTTGATCACGAGAAATACAGTTTCTAACCCTGCTAAAACAAAGGAATCTCCTTTTCTCCCTGATTCCTGCCACCCACACTATTGAAAACAATGATTTCCTGCTGATGGTTAATGAACGAGGTTCGATATCCAATAATGGCAATTTATCAAGACTGTAAGCTTCTGCCTAATTGGGAAGGAATTACAAGAAATAAGAAGACATAACAAAGAGGAACTGAAGTTTAGAAAACCCCCAAAGCCATGCAAGCAAATATGGAAAAGTAAGTAAATACTAACATATTTCTTTTTAGAAGTCTTCTGGTATTGGAGTAATAAAAAAATATTCTCTCCCAAAAATAACTCTCAAGTACATTTTTTTCCCCAAAAGCAGTTTATTTTGAGCACACATCCTTCTTGACCTCTCTTTAATTTGAAAATGTCCTGTCAACTCTTTCCTTTTTACTGCCTTCTCTCTGTCCACGAAAAGAAAGGGGAGTATATTTTAATTATTTGTTTGTGGTAAGTTCAAACATTATAATTCCTATTCCGTGGCCTTCAGTTTAGGGAAATGTCATTTTGTTTCCCTAGAAAGAAGAGATAATGATAGTATGAATGAATGAATTTGCTTTTCCCTGCCACTTCAGGGACCGCCTGAGAAGAGAGTTTGCAGTTAACAGGAGGGAAGCTGTGTGTTAGAAGGGGGCCCCAATGCCCCTGTCTTCTCTTCCAGGGACCCTCCTTGGTGGGACATCTCAGACAGCGTAACTGCAATGTCCAGAGGAGACTCTTGGCTCTGTATCTTAACTATCTCTTTTCAACAGCACCACGCCGCTTTGTCCTCAATTCCTGCCTAGCCTATAGAACTAGCCTCATCTCTGAATTTTGTGTTTCCAACTGGCCCATCTCTTTTCTGGTCTCTGAAACCAGAGTTAGTTTAATATTTACTTTTTCCTTTTGATTTTTTTCTTTTGCCCTTTATATACTGAAAAGTCTTTTTAAAAGACTTTTATTGCTGTGTAGTTGATTTACAAGTGCAGTGTTAGTTTCAGGAGCACAGCAAAGTGGATCAGTTATACATGTACATATATCCACTCTTTTTTAGATTCTTTTCCCATGTAGGCCATTATACAGTATTGAGTAGAATTCCCTCTGCTATAGAGTAAGTATAACTTTAGATTCAAAAGAAGTTACAAAATTAAAACACAGAGTTACCTACCCTTTACTTAGCTTTCCCAATATAACATTTTACATAACCATAAACATAACATCTAGGAAGTCTATGCTGGTACAGTGCTATTCACTAAACTCAGAGTGATCCTTTACAATGCAAATCTGACTATGCCAACCTTTTCCATTTTGCTAAACCTGTTAATTACTTCCCATCAACTCTTACAACAGGACTAAAACCCTTAAGCTGGCTCATAAATAGTGTGTCTCTCAGTCGAGTTTGGCCAGGACAGACCTTGTTCTCACACAGAGTGCCAATGAACTATCCCATTTAACATTTGAGTACTCTCAAAAGAGTGGCAGTTTGGATGACAAATTACCTGGTCACCCACAATGAGCTCTCCATGTCTGACCCTGCCTAGGAACCTCTAACTTTTGTTTTGCATCACTCCACTCCTTGCTATTGAGGCCCTGTGGCACAGACTTTCTTTTTTTTTTTTAACAATGAAATATATGTATGTATTTTACATGTATACACTTAATAATGGACTGTTACTAGCAATAAGAAAAAAGCAAAGCAGCAAGGATAAATTTTAAAAATTAGTGTTGGTTGGTAGTAAGCTCAAAATGATACTAATATATGATACCATTATGTGTAACTTTAAAACATATAAAGTAACTTTGTTACATTTGCTAATTTTTTTTTACTCTCCATTTTATTTTATCATTATTTTTAGCTGTTGACTCATGGCCAATCTTGTTTTATTTATTTTCCTCCCATTACATTTTCTTCTCCCCAGTAATACACCAAAGCAAATCCCAGACATGACTGAATCTGTAATATTTCAGTATGGATCTTTTAAAAACTTTATCACAGTATCACCATTATTCCTAAAACAACAATAATTACTTAATATTATCAAATATGCAGTTAGTGTTCAAATTTTCAGTACCATCATAAGTGTCATAATTTTTTCCACATTTTATTGACTCAGGAATATTTTTCTGTAAGGTCCTGGGTGATGAGTGGGTTTGGAAGCCACTCTTGGGCATCTTTGTTTTTTTTTTTTCTTGGGCATCTTTGTTGAGCTGCAGTCAGGCATTGTTTTTCCCCTTGACATTACATTACAAAGGAAAAGAAAGGTATCCAACCCAAATCAAATGGCTGCTCTACCTAGAAAATAGTCACCGCTTTATTGTCCCCTGTAGTTCTTTTAGGAACGAGAATTTTTAACTTAGAAACCTATCTGTGATTTTTTGTTTTTCTGAAAAAGCTAATGTATTTATTTTAATTGGAGGCTAATTACTTTACAATATTGTAGTGGTTTTTGCCATGCATTGACATGAATCAGTCATGGGTGTACATGTGTCCCCCATCCTGAACCCCCCTCCCACCTCCCTCCCCATCCCATCCCTCTGGGTCATCCCAGTGCACCAGCCCTAAGCACCCTGTCTCATGCATCAAACCTGGACTGGCAATCTATTTCACATATGATAATATACATGTTTCAATGCTATTCTCTCAAATCATCCCACCCTCGCCTTCTCCTACAGAGTCCAAAAGTTTGTTCTTTACATCTGTGTCTCTTTTGCTATCTCACATAGAGGGTCATCGTTACCATCTTTCTAAGTCCCAACAACACTATATTGGTGTATTTCTTTCTGACTTATGTCACTCTGTATAATAGACTCCAGTTTCATCCACCTCATTAGAAATGATTCAAATGCATTCTTTTTAAAAGCTGAGTAATATTCCATTGTGAATATGTACCATAGCTTTCTTATCCATTTGTCTGCCTATGGACATCAAGGTTGCTTCCATGTCCCGGCTATTGTAAACAGTGCTGCGATGAACACTGGGGTGCACGTGTCTCTTTCAGATCTGGTTTCCTCGGTGTGTATGCCCAGAAGTGGGACTGCTGGGTCGTATGGCAGTTTTATTTCCAGTTTTTTAAGAAATCTCCACACTGTTCTCCATAGTGGCTGTACTAGTTTGCATTCCCACCAACAGTCTAAGAGGGTTCCCTTTTCTCCACAACCTCTCCAGCATTTATTACTTGTAGACTTTTGGATAGCAGCCATTCTGACCGGTTTGAGATGGTACTTCATTGTTTTGATTTGTATTTCTCTGATAATGAGTGATGTTGAGCATCTTTTCACATGTTTTTAGCCATTGGCATAGACTTTCTTTAAGATCCTGGGATGGGATGCAGGATGTGCAATGTTTTCTTGTCTCAGGACCCTTGCACATGTCCTTTCTGCCTGGAATGACTCCCCCTTCCCACTCCTCTTTGTCTAGTTAGCTCCTACTTGCCTTGGTTCAGCTAAATCATCACTCCTTCCCCAGACTGTCATATTTCTCCACTAAATGTCCTCACCACTCCCTGAACCTCTCCACTGAATCACGTATCACAGTTGTCATTTCATCTTTGTTTCTATAAGTAAAGAATAACCTGTAAGAAGGCAAGGGGCATATTCGTGTTTATGCAACAGCAATCCCCAGAACCAGCATGAAACTTGCTACACATGGGACAATTATTTGAAAGTTATGGATTGAACAGAAACAGCTGATTGCTCCAGGGGCAACAAAAGCAAGTGCTTGATGGCTTTAGGAATAAAAATAAAAGTGAAAGTCACTTGCATTTCTTTTGTAGGTTGCTGCCTGTGTGGCTCATTAACCACTTAAAACACAGCTTTAGTGAGTGAAAGTCCCAAGTTTAAAGCTTGGTACCCATTAACTGAGGAACCTTATGCTAGCAATTTAACTTCTGTGAGTCTTATTTTTTTTACTTCTATAAGTAGTAGTAATAGTTATAATATTGTAAATAATAAACTCATATACATATAATAACAATTATAATCATTACAACTATATAACTACAGCTAATTATAACTATATAGTTAATTATATCAGATAATTATATCATTATAATAATTATAAAATTATTAATTAAATCTATAATAATTATTTATTATAATAATGATCAAAAAATCATCTACCCTATAAAATTCATGTGAGGGTATCATTGAGTGAATGTTAACTCTTAATATCAATACTTATTTGGCTGAAGCTGTTTCAAATACATCCCGTGTCTAAGATGATTATCTTGCTTCATGAAAGACACACAGTGAGGACTTAGTGCTCTACGCCTGACCCAGCCTCCTCCACCTGCTCCCCTCAACCTTTCCACATCAGACAGGCAATGCTATCCTGGCCATGACCCAGACCAGACCTGGCATCTTCTTGGACTCTTCCCTTTGTCTCCCTACATCACATCCATCATGAAAGTTTGTCTGCTTTCTCTTCAAAATATGTTCAGCATCCTGCCACTCCCCACCATATCGACTACTATATTCTGATCCACCCATATTATTACATCAGGCTCCAAATGGGTCTCCTGCTTCTACCACTGCCTTTCTGAACAGCCAGAATGATGTTGTTAAAATGTAAGTCATATCAGGTCACTCTCCTGCTCAAACTCCTCCAAGGCTTCCCATAATCCACAGGGTAACATGCGACACACTTCTGGAGTGGAGATAGCACCCCACAACCTGCCCTTTTTCTTGGATTCTGTCTGGCACATCTCCTCCCCTTCCTTTCCTCTCCTTTCCTCCAAGGAGAGCCTTCCCTACTCCACAAGGTCAGCACACTGTATCTTCTCCCTGCTTTTGCCTTCATATCTCTCAGCACTCATCACCTTCTATACATTTTGTTTATCATCTATCTTCTATATTAGAAAGGAAGCGCCCGGAGGGCAGGGATGCATGTTTGTTCTGTCCCTGCTGTCTCCCTAGCACTGAACACTAGGGAGTATCTGATGTGCATCTGATACACAGCAGGTGCTCAATAAACACATCTCAACTCAATACATGGATGGCAGAGAGGGAGGGATGGGTGAATGGATAGATGGATGGATGGATGGATGAGGCATGACCATTCCCAAGGCAAGAGCTGTCCCAAACACAATTTGACATAGGTTACAAGGCACAGACGAGCAGCAAGCCTGTTTCAAGTGAGCGTGAGGCAGAGGCCCGGAAGCAGGAAAGGTTAGGGTGTACCCAAGCGCGTGCTGATGACTGCTTCCTGACTGTGGCCACATCAGTATGGCAGGGACACTGGTAGCACCCTGGTGGTGGCGATGCCAGCCTCATGACCCTGGGACTGCTGAGTGGCTGTGTGTAAAAGGACAAGGATGGTTGCTCTCTGCATATGCAAAGAAGGGCATCCGTTCCCCTTCAGAGGATGATCTGATCAGATGGACCTGCCAGGGACTGACAGGGACTGCCAAAACTCAGGGACATGCCTGCGGCAGAAGACTCTGGCCAGAAATCCCGCTGGCTTGGGGGCCAAAACGAGGCCGTTTTTAGACTAGCCAAATTCACTTCCCATTGTCAACTGAAATTGAATTTCCAGAACATATGCTGAGAAACTGGCTCAAAATGAGCTGTCCAGATGTTGGCCAAAGAAAAGCCAAAAAGAAACATTTATAGTCGGCTGCCTGTCTTGTGACTCCACAGCTTTTTGCCAAACAAACAAGTTTATCTTGTTAGAAACTGAAGACCATACCAAGGCTCTGAGTAGACTAGCTTTGAAAGAAACTTTGGGCCTTATTCAAACAAACTTGGACTGAGCAGAGGACACTGAATTCTCAAATAGAATGCAGTTATTTACAAACTTAAAGGAAGTGAACTTTGATAAGGAAGAAAAGAAAAAGAGCATTAGTATTTAGGCCTCATAAAATCAGTCTGAAAATCTAAAACCTAAACTCTGTCCTGTTGTTACCAATAGGCATGAAGCATTTGCAGAGGAAACAAGCTGGATTATTATCCAACAGCCTTAAGAGAGAAGACATTCCTACAATTTTCATGGCTCGAAGGCATCTTATAGACCATCCAGTCCAGATTTCCCATGTTTATCCCTTCCCTGGGCCTCTCAGTACAGTTTTCCCTGAAAGCCAGCAGACAAGGTAGCCTCAAGGCATTGGCTGTGACTGTTCTCACACCTCATCAATGACTCGGTTCTTCCTTATCCTCTGTGAGACTGATTCCAGGCCCCTTCATGACTTGTTCAGGCTCCCTTCTCCCCCTCAGTGTCCTCACTGCTCTGCTTCTTGCCTGCACAGCTCCTTGATGTCATCACCACACACCGTCTTGGGTTAAGGGACAAGGTCTCTAGCATTCTTGGCCTGGGGGATGCTCAGCAGTGGTCAAATGCATCAACTAATATATTAAAAAAATGTTCTATAGAAGAGAATTGAATTGTCTTCCATCTTATTAATGATAGAAGCCAAGTGAATAACCCAAGCCTTCTGATTCCTAATAAAATAATACCTCTACCAAAATGAGGAGGATGGGGTAAAATACGTTAGCTTCCATTTTTTCTAGTTTGTTTGCAAGACCATGTATAATTTGTAACATATTGAGACATGATAGCTATTTAGAAAACATCCAAAAATCTCAGAAAAAATGCTCAGTAGAAAGAGCAACAATGTCAGGGGGAAGGATAAATCAGGAGCTTGGGATTAGCCTATGCACATTACTATATATAATATAGATAACCAACAAGGACCTAGAGCATAGCACAGGGAACTATGTTCAATATCTTGCAATAACCTATACTGGAAAAAAACCTATTTATGCATATATATATAAAGATTATATATATATATATATATATATATATATACAGACACACATGTGCATGTATGTATCTCTCAACTTGTTGTACACCCGAAACTAACATAAATCAGCTATAATTTCCTTAAAAAATTAAGGGGAAACAGTTAATCAGAAAAAAATGCAAAAATAAAAAAATAGTGCCAAGGTATTGATACATAAGGCATGTGATAAGACATCCTGAAGAGGCCACTTCAAAAGACCCGAGTCATTAACTAGACATATTCTAACTAGTTTCCATATAATGCCATCATCTTAGCTGAAAAAGTTTTCTGGATGGCTAACACAGTATAGAATAAAATACTTACACTTCTTAACATTTGTACTTAAAATAATTGTTTGAGATCATCACAGAGAATCCAAAATAAAAATTTAATAGCTCATTGATCTTTATGTTTATAGCTCCTAAAATGGTAGATAAGTGAAAATAGACATTTTATTCAAATGAAACCACAATATTTTTCTTGCTTAAATTTTTCTCTAGCTCAGTTTTGTAATAGCCCAGTACTTTACATGAGTGATTATGAGCTGATCTTAAACTGTAGCCATTGCTTTAAAGAAAATGTTTATGGCCTGCTTGAGATAATTGTATTCTCCTATTAAATATCACTCCTTCAGGGCTAGTTATTGTTCAGTATAAATGTGCCACTTTATATGCAAATAAAACATACTGAGGTTTGAATAAAAAGTTCTGCATATATCTACTGACAATTCATCTTATTATGATTCATATTAACAGACAGAACCTCTCCCGAAATGAGATGCTAATATCACACACAAGAGTTAATTCTTTCCTTGACTTTTTGTCTTCAAAATGTTCAGGTAGAGTTGAAAATATCTACTTTCCTCATAGCTACAGCACATTTGGAACTGGAGCCTCAGTGTTACTTTGAGTCAAAAGATTTTGCAATATTGTGATTATGAAAGTATTTCTTTTTTATGACCTTGCCTAGCCTTCAGCCTCTTTCTCACCAGGAAAAATCAACTTCCCAGATACTCTACTGCAAAAGATACCTCAGAGTTCAGCTTTCCCAGGAAGGCTTCTTAACTTCAACCTAGTAAACCCAGGTCTCCTGCATTGCAGGCAGACTGTTTACTGTCTGATCCACCAGAGATTCAACCAGCAAAGCAGAGAGAGTCTACAAACACGGTACCTGGTGTATAAGCACTTCAAGTCACATAGTTGCATTTTCTTTGTTTAAAATCTAGGTTCTTTGAATTAGATATGTGTGCAAAAGCGTCATATTAAAACCCATGACTCTGCTTTTCACATTTGAAGAAGCAATGTCCTACAGCACAAATCTCAAATCACACCTGTGCCCTGTATCTTTATTAACCACCTCTCATGGTCCTGTGGGACCATAATTTTAAAATATTATGCATATTTACCACTATCTATGCTGAGCTAGCAATGCAAGATAAATACTTACTATTTAAGAGAACAAAGTAAAGCATTAATTTTTTTTAAGAAATATTTTGGCTGCACCACGTGGCATGCAGGATCTTAGTTCCCAGGCCAGGGATTGAACCCACACCCCTTGCAGTGGAAGTTTGGTGTCTTAACCACTGGACCTCCAGGGAAGTCCCCAAAGTAAGGCATTTAATGACCATTTTCACCACTCTCCCTGCAGCGTCCGAAAGAAGAGAGGAGAGTCCAATGGCATCAGTATTGGAGACTGAAATCTGATTTTCTGGCCAATACATCTAACTCCCGAAAGTTAAAGGGTCATACAATTGAATAGAGACTAAAGGACAGGATGTAAGTAAGATAAACTCAGGGTTGCATCTTCCCAATCAAGATATTATTGCATATTTGGGAATTTATTTACTTATGATAAAATTTGGATAAATCTTACACCCCACAAATTAGACAGTCATTCATTCATCCAGGAGTTGTAACCAAATACTTACACCTTAAGAAATACCTACAATTTTGCTGTTGAAGTCTGATTATCATATTTTTTATTAGGATTTAGGGATAATAGAAGAAATCATACAGCTGGTATTTGCATTATATAAAAAAGATGGGAAGGCCTTTAAGCTATTTTCCCTGGGAAGTCAGGGAATCATGTTCAATGTCAATATTCCTTCTCCAACAATTCAAAGCCAGCTGATGGAGAGCTGGAAAATACCAAGGAACTTAGATTCTTGAGAAATTTGAAAACCAAGACTTGGATAAATGATATTGGTAGATAGAACTGCATTAATTGTTTAAAGGCAAATGCATTTATTTGATTAGGATTGGTCATCCTTGCTAGACTGCAACTTCCATGAGGGCAAGGCTCATATCCATTTTGAAAATGATTGCTTCATTCCATAGTCCTTGTCACCTGTTAGGGGTTCAAAAATATTTGATGGACAGATTGATAAATGAATGAGTGCATTCTTTCCCAACCCTAGATAATGTTCTATTTCTAGTCCATTTTTCAAAACTGTAGTTGCCCAACACTTATTCCTATCAGTTGGGTGATACACTCACACACACACACACACACAAACACACACACACAGACTAATGTGAAAATAGGCTTTTTCTTATAGCCTTTACAATAGAATAAATCCTTATGTTTCCATAAGCATTTAGATGTTCTGATTAAAAGCAAAGAAATTGACTAAATCTGTCCTAAAAATAAGACTGGTTTCCACAATACAAAATTAAACCAATTAACATTTTAATTGTAAGAGGGCATCACTAAGATCACCTTGAAAATAATGATTTTAAGTAAAGATTCTCATGGTTAGAGGGGCATAAATAAGCTTGCATGTGACCTGTACTTAGCCCCTGATACTTGGGATAAAAGAGACAAGTCACTGAAAAGGTTTGTGTTTCAAAAGTGATCTTTTCATCAATCTCTTTGACTCTAATCTTACCCTGCTAATTCCACTCTCCAAAATGAAGTCAAGGTACCTATCTAAAATGTAAATCCTGTCATGTTGCTATCTTGCCTTAAGCACTTCAGTATTTCAGTAGTCTCCAACTTCTTTTTAAATATCTAATTAAAGTCATTTTAATATTTAAAAGGCAGGGAATTCCCTAGTGGTCTAGTGGTCAGGACTCTGTGCTTTCATTTTGTCAAGTGTCAGGGTTCAATCCCTGGTTGGAGAACTAAGATCCTGCAAATCTGGCAGGGTGACCAAAAAAAAAAAAAGAAAAGAAAAAAATATTATTTGGAGTCTACTAAATTTAAAAATGAGAATGGTGCTAGGAGCTCTAAAAGATACCCCCCAAATTTTTTTATGTATTTGTTAATATATTTATGTATTTATTTTCATTGATATATAGTTATTTATAATATCACATTAGTTTCAGGTATACAACATACAACACAGTGATTCAACACTATTACAGATGATATTCCATTTAAGGTTATTATAAAATATTGGCTATATTCCCTGTGCTGTACAATATGCCCTTGTAGCTAATTTATTTTTATACCTAGTAGTTTGTACCTCTTAATCCCCTATTTTCTATCTTGCCTCTCTCCTTCCCCTTTCCACTGCTAACTACTGTTTTTCAGATCTGTGACTGTTTTTGTTTTATTATATTCATTTGTTTTATTTTTTGGATTCCATGTGTAAGTTATATCATACAGTGTTTATCTTTCTCTGACTTATTTCACTAAGCATGATATTCTTTAGGTCTGTCCGTGTAGTTGCAAATGTATTCATTCATTCCTTTTAATGGCTGAGTAGTATTCCAATGCCAGGCTAGATGAGTCACAAGTAAGAATCAAGATTCCTGGGAGAAATATCTACAACCTCAGATATACAGATGATACCACTCTAATGGCAGAAAGTGAAGAGGAACTATAGAGCCTCTTGATGAGAATAAAAGAGGAGAGTGAAAAAGCTGGCTTGAAACTCAACATTCGAAAAACTAAAATCATGGCATCCAGTCACATCACTTCATGGCAAATAGATGGGGGGAAAGTGGAAGCAGTGATGGATTTTCTTTTTTTGAACTCCAAAATCACCACAGACAGTGATTGAAGCCATGAAATTAAAAGACACTTGCCCCTTGGAAGGAAAGGAGCAAGGTTTGCTTCCTAGGTTTGTCTATGACCCTAGATAGTATATTAAAAAACAAAGACATCACTTTGTCAACAAAGGTCCATATAGTCAAGGCTATGGCTTTTCTAGCAGTCATTTATGGATGTGAGAGTTGAATAATAAAGAAGGCTGACTGCCAATGAACAGATACTTTGGAACTGTGGTACTAGAGAAGACACTTGAGAGTCCCTTGGACAGCAAGGAGATCAAATGTCAAACCTAAAAGAAATCAATCCTGAATATTCACTGGAAAGACTGATGCTGAACCTGATGCTCCAATGCTTTGGCCACCTGATGCGATAGCTGACTCACTGGAAAAGACCCTGATGCTGGGAAAGATTGAAGACAAAAGGAGAGAGCAGCAGAGGAAGAGATGGTTAGATACCACCAGTGACTCAATGCACATGATTTTGAGCAAACTCTGGAGATATTAGAGGACAAAGGAGCCTGGTGTGCTACAGTTCATGGGGTTGAAAAGAGTTAGACATGACTTAGCCATTGAACAACAGCAACAATATTCCACTGTGGACTTCCTGGTCACTCAGCGGAAAAGAGGTAAAGAATCTGCCTGCCAAAGCAGGAGATGCAGGCTTGATCCCTGGGCTGAGAAATTTTCCCTGGAGAAGGAAACAGCAGCCCACTCCGGTATTCTTGCCTGGGAAATCCCATGGACAGGGGAGCCTGGCAGGCTACCATCCATGAGGTCAGAGAGTCAGATGCAACTTAGCGACTAAACAACAAGTATTCCAGTGTGTGTGTGTGTGTGTGTGTGTGTGTGTGGCCTGGCTATAGTAAATACTGATGCTATGAATGTTGGGGTGAATGTATTTTTTCATTACAATATTTTTGGTGTTTTTTTTCCTGGATACATATGCAGAAATACAATTGCTGGATCATATGATAGTTCTATTTTTCTTTTAATTTTGTGTTTTTAGTTTTTTGAGCAGCCTCCATACTGTTTTCCATAGTGGTTGCACCAGTTTACATTCCCACTAACAGTGTAGGAGAGTTCCATTTTCTCCACATCTTTGCCAACATGTACTATTTGTGATCTTTTTGCTAACAGCCACTCAATCAGTCAATCCTAAAGGAAATCATCCCTGAATATTCATTGGAAGAACTGATGCTGAAGCTGAAACTCCAATACTTTGGCCACCTGATTCGAAGAACTGACTCACTTGAAAAGACCCTGAAACTGGGAAAGATTGAAGGTGGGAGGAGAAGGAGACAACAGAGGATGAGATGGTTGGATGGCATCACCAGTTGGAAGGCATCACTCAATGGACATGAGCTTAAGTAAACTCTGCGAGTTGGTGATGGATAGGGAGGCCTGGCGTGCTGCAGTCCACAGGGTCGCAAGGAGTTGGACATGACTGAGCAACTGAACTGAACTGATTCTAATAGGTGTGAGGTGATATCTTAGTCTGGTTTTGACTTGCATTTTTCAGATGATTAACAAGGATGAAGATCTTTTCATGAGCCTGTTCAGTAGCCCCTATCTTTTTAAGAGTAATGTTTTTTTGGGGGGCGGGGGGTGGCTAAGTCCTGATTTGAACTATGCTCCTCCTACATATTCAATCACAATTTCCTTTGATCTTTGCCTTAGTCCTGGAAATTCTAAAGAAATAGTTACTACCACCTCTCTGAACACACTGCATTCATTTACACACCTCTGTGCCTTTGTGTCCTTTCCTTTGTCTAAAATGCTGTCCTCACTTTTCTTCACCTTGTTGATACTATCTCCATTTAAGCTTTATGGAGTATCTTCCTAGAGATACTTGGTTATATATCCTTCTGTAATAGTCCTATATATGCCTGAGCGTATGTCAGTATTTGCTATGTTACATTGAAATTAACCAGTTACATGTCTGTATCCAACACTGCACTCTAGGTATTCTCATTTCACAAACTACATCAGTAATCTTAATATTTCTAGCACTCGTTCTGAAATCAGAATCACAGTACCAATGGAATTAATATGTATTGAACCAAGTTGACTATGTAACATTATCTTGTTCTCTTACCATCAATACTGCCTAATTTCTCAACATTCTGTTGTGATCTGGGAGTTTCCATAAATTATCATTCTTTTTTTTCTTACATGAATCAGGGAATAAGCTACTAATGTCCTTCATAATGATAGGGCAATAACACTCTTCACAAATGTGTGTTAACAAAAGCCATATTCCTGACACTGATATATTAGTAAGCAACTTTATATTGGAGACTCAGGTGGGAAAAATACCCAAGCATGAGTTTGCTTAATGTGCTAACACTTGCAAAATATAATCATTTAAGTTGAAAGCAACATTTCTATTATACCATCTAAGTTCTGTTTCACAATAACTAAATTTGATATTATTTGCATATTGGGAGTGCTTCTATAGATTTTTTCTTTTTTTTCTAAGAACTCAAACAAGTTTCATAAATTCAAAAAATAGTTATAAAAGCATTTCTCTATTTCAATCTAGTATTTCAATGTACTGCCTAGAGAGATTTTTCTTATGGTTGTTATAAACTCAGAAGAATTTATAATAGAAATGCTGACACTCCTTGAATAATGGTGGTTCTAGCAGCCTTCTCAGTATTATCAGTAGACCATGCAATTCAGTGACTTAATCAGTACTCCCCAAAGCACAAAATAGGCAATCGTTTTTGTCCTTTGTGCATTTTTCACATCTTAGAACGGTTCCCCTTCAATCTTCCTATATGCTACCTACACCCACGTCTCTCTCACCCTATATCACTATTCTTCATAATTTCTTCTGGGCTTGTTTTGTTACTACACTGAAGTCTTATGCATAATTATGTGAAGTTGCTATGGAGATTTTATGTGATTTGTCATGAGGAAAATCTATTGTGTTTGAGATCATTCTCCATACTAATGACTCAGGAATCTATTTCCCACATCCTCCCCCTTATTTTCTCTCGGATTATAACCAACTGCATATATTTGAATATCTATAAGCAAAAGTCATGATATAAATAATGCAACCAGAAAAGTTACTGAATTCACCATGAAGATGAAGCACATCACTGAAGCCAGTCAGGCTCTCAGGATATAGAAAGAACTTCTAATATGTTACTTTTTGGAACCAGTTGAATTATTCCCTGAATCCTTTAGAAAGTGACCCCAAAGAAGTTCTTTCACAATTATACCTCTTAAAATCCCATAACTAACTATATTACATGTATTTTGGCTATGGTATAACTTAGGAAATGCAATTTTGGAGAATGTACTTTACAATAGTATGATATTAAGGGAAACTCTGACAACCTCATTAAAATCACTGATTTGTTCTTCTTCTATGGCACAGACCATTTGAAGTTGGGAGCTATGGTGAAAGTGATCATCTGCCATTAGTCAAAGGCAGTCTAAACTGAAGACTGTGTGCTGAAACTTCACACCACTCAACAAGAATATGATCTTATATCTTTCTTGTCTGACTGCACCAGTGCCATCCTAGAATGTGAGATATCATGCTAATTATCACTAGACAGCTCACATGGACCACTGTTTTGATTACCAGATTTGTAGAACTGATTTCAGAATCATGATTGATCTTTGGAGAGAAAACATTTCTAAGTCAGGTGTAGGTGGGAGAGAATTTCGATGAATCCAGCCATTTGCCATCAGGAGAGTGGCATCCAGAGAATAGTTATAGAAGTTTAAGTCAAATCTCAACAAAATTTCAAAGGTAGACCAATTCTAGAAACAATTCCTAAGCAACATTTTGCCTGGAAACATAGCCGAGTTACTAATTCCCCAAACAACCAATTCTGAAAAGTGTATGGTTTTCATATAGGATGATTTGATACCACAGGTTCCCAGATAGAAATCCAACAGGAGCAAAGATAAGAAGTAAAGAGAAGAGAGGGAAGGTGAATCAAGATGGAGGGACTGAGTGAGATGCTCTAAACAGAGGTCAATATCTGTGTATTTCTCTTGAAAGCAGAGCTAACGTTATATTGTATAAGTCAGGACTGATGAGTAGCCCATAAAAGATGGAGGTAAAGAACAGGAAAGAGTGAGAGGAAGAGGAGAGAGTAGACATCAAGAAAATGCCCATTTCCAGACTGTGATAAAGGAATGTTTCAAATGAGAAGCCCACACACCACTACCAGACAGTAGCCCCCACTTGCCCCAACTAGAGAAAGACCATGTGCAGCAGTGAAGACCAAGCACAGTCAAAACTTTAAAAAATTGAAGTCATCAACAGACTTGGCAAGGGAAAGTCTGCATCTCAGGGATCCTCTAGGACTTCTAGGTAGACTGAAAAAGGATTCCAGTTCATTTGAATATCGGTAAGTCTAGATAGCAAGAGAGCCCTTTCATTATCCTGATGGTAATGCAATGAAACGCCTTCTTCCCAGAGTCTGAGAATCATCAATATAGGACAAGTCAGTCAGTGTCTGACAAGTATCAGAGCAGGTGGGATCTTGCAGATTTTTCTCCATGTCCCAACTGGTTAAAAGGGGAAAGCGTTTCCAGAAACAATAGACAATCATTTGATAGACCATTTGCAAAGCTGGAAAGAAACTGGAATCAATAAATGGTTTGAGGGTCTTCTCACAGAAGGAAGAAAAATACCAGTTCAGAGGAAGAATTCATAACTATCTTAAACAAAAAATGTGTGAGATAACACTGGTCAGAGATAGCAGTGGGCAATCTGAAGAGAGAAACAAGGACCTTCCCTCTGGTGACTGGAGAGCTCTTCCTGAAGTCTTTAGAGGCAGCCATGGACTCATCTCAATTTGCTAACTAGGGATTTGGGTCTTTTCTTGGAGCAATGCATCTGAGATGCCAGGGAGAGCCTCACCAAGTACACAACAAACAAACATACCCTGCTATTCATTCAGATAGAGCAGTGGTAAAAGCAGAGAAAATTGTAGTAAGATCTTCAGTGGCTTTGAAATGCTCCAGAGAATACTAAATAATTTGAGAGCCTAAGTAGAGATATCCAGTTCAAAAATGGCCAGAAGAGGAAGGAAGAGAAATGGGAGAGTAAACAGCTGAATGTTTAGGAAAAACCAAATGTGTTTGATTGTCTCAGTCAATATTCCTTGAACAGAGTTGCAAATATAGATTAAACAGCTTCAGGGATTTCCTCTGTATCCAAAGTCATATTTAATAGATCCACAAAATCTCAATAAATACCTTTAAACTTTTAATCTTGTTTCAGTGACATAAAAATGAGTAGTAAATATATTCTGAATGCACTAATAAATTCTGAATTACTACTGTCATGTGGTCTAGTGTCTTCTTTCTACTTTTGTTCATGTTGCTCTTGACAAAAGGCAATCAAGAGAGAATAGAAGTACACAATGAATAATGGCATATCCCTGCCACAAGTAAAGGCAAAATTAATATACACACATATTAAACTAACAAATATTGTATCATTTGAAGGGTGAAAATTGGGAAGCCAATTGGGCTAACATCCATCACGAGACTATAAATGGCAGCCAAACTCAAAAGAACCTACTGCTAGTGGGACAGATCATAGAAGACCACATTGAAGTTGCAGGTTTGGGAAATATTCCAGCAAAACAGCACTATCTGTCCTATTAAATCCATGTCATATACTTTGATTTTATTGCTTTTATAGTTTTCACTTATAAATTTATTTTTGTTCTGTAATCAAATTAGAATAAGAAGATTAGGATGTGTGGAAGGAAGGACAAATAACTAGGAAAGAGAAAATTAAATCTGTGAAAAAAAAAAAAAAAAAACCTGTCAAAAAGTCCAGGGTAAGCCATGGCTTACAAAACCTAATGAGATCTATAAAAACGTTAGCTTAAGACTGTGTTTAGAGTCAGATGAGGACAAGAATGGGTCTGACTTACTGTTTGATGCCGATGGTATAATGCTCATAGAAGGTAAGGAAAAGGCAGAATCATTCAATTCCTACTTTGCTTCAACATTTGCTATCAAAGCAAATAATCTCCATATTGCAAAGAAGAGGAACACATGAAGCCCAAGATAAGTGAAGAAATCCCTCTGGAGATCAGCAAGCTATTCTGAATAAATCCAAATCCCACCAATCAACTATACCCTGGGTAACAGAAGGACTTCAGATGGGACTGTGGAAGCATTGTTGCTAATCTCTGGGAAATCATGGTGCATCAGAAAGGGGCCTATGTTAGAAGGAGGAAAATGTGTGTTTATTTTAAGGACATTTCAGAATTTTCTTTTAATTTTCATTATCAAAGGCAAAAGCTGCATTTAAAAGTTATAAATCAGTTTTCAGTTAGCTTCTCTCCCCTCTCCCCATCCCTCCTCAAAAAAGGGAAAAGAAAGTATTTCTAGAATGCAGTGTCTTAAAAGAGGGTAGAGGAGACTGAGAATCACATCAATAGTCACAGGGCCTTCCTAAGAACTATTCATGTTCCTAAGTCTTGAGTAAAACTAACAAGACTGAGAGGTAAAGTGAATCTGGACTTTTACTGAGTGTTTAATAAAATAAACCAAGAAGTAGGATATGGAAACAGGGCCCAGAAGCTCATTTTAGTTAAGTATTGCAGAGGTGTACTGTAGTATTCTCTGCCTAACAACTGTGCTGAAATGATGCAACAGAGGATAGTAACGTGCCTGGGCTTGGAGTCAGGAATTTCAAGTTGAGTCTCTGCTTCACCACTGCCTAGTTCAGGGGCCCACACATCTGATCCACTGCTCATTTTTGTAAATCAGGTTTTACCGGAACACAGCACATGCATTTGCTCACCTGTCGTCTGTGACTGCTTTCGGGCTCCAGTGGCAGAGTTGAATAGCTGTGCAGAAACCACATGGCCCATGAAGCTGAAACATTTACTGCTGAGCCCTTTACAGAAAACGTTTGTCAACCCCCCGGCAAGTCACATCAGCTAAGATGTATCACAGCCTCTCTGACACCCATTGTCATCACCCACATTTTAGAAATTGACAACTACAGCAAATGCTTCACAAGGTATCTAATGAAATAATGTATGAGAAAGCTCTGTGTGCATTTTAAAGTGCTCTACACATGTAAGGCATAGCTTATTATGATCACTGTGCCTGTTCAAAAATTAATTGCTTCTTTTCACATTAAAAACAAGCCAAACTCCAGTACACAGGAGACGCTCAGAAGTACTGGATGGATGGATGGATGGATGGATGGATGGATAGATGATAGCAGTAACCATACCTTACTCAGCAGCAACTGTGTGCCAGAGACACATAATGTTTTAGATATAATAGCTTGTTTTATCCTTATAGCAAAAATGGGACATAGTTTACATTTCACTGCTGAATAAAGGAAGAGAGATAATAATATCGGGAGCAACAACTAATATTTATAAAGCAGTTATTACATCCTAACCACCATGCCACATATTTATTATATGTTATTTAACTCTTTCAACCTCTTCACAAGATGTTAGTATCACCATTCTCACCCTCATTACAATATTTATGGATGAGAAAATTGAGGCTCAGAGAAACTAAATAACTTCCCAAAGTCAAGTTTCAGGTAAGTGACAGAGTTGAAATTCAAAACCTTGTGTTCCTGACTCTGATCTTCTCACCATCATATGCTGGGGCAACTTATACAGATGAATAAGCCTAATTTTATTCAGGATAAATGTAAAATCTTATTAGAAAGATGAAAATTTGTTTGAAGGAACCTATGAGAAGTTCCTATGAAAAACATTTTTTGAAAGTGTTTTTATTTTTAGCAAATTTCAGACTGAAAAATTACAAAAACAGTACAGAATTCCCATTCTATTCCTCACTCAGTTTTTCCCAATGTTAACCTATCATTAAATACAACACAGGGTCCAGTAGTTAAGACTCCACGCTACTGATGCAGGAGTCATCCGTTCAATCCCCGGTCTGGGAACTGAGATCCAACATGCTGCATGGCACAGTCAAATTAAAAATAAGTAAATAAATACAGCACAGTGGCAGTCAGGAAAGTAACCCTGGCACAGTGCTCAACTAAAGATCTTGCTAAAATGTCACCAGTCTTTTCACTAATGTCCTTTTTCTGGGCCAGGATCCTATCTGGGATCCCGCTCTGCATCTGGTTGCTATCGCTCTTTAGTCCCCTCCAATCAGTAACACTCTCTCAGTCTTTGCCTGTCTTTCACTTTCTTGACACTGGAAAAATAATTGATCCGCTTTTTGTTGAATGTCTCTCAATTTGGGTTTGTCTGATTTTTCCCTCTCCTGCTAGACAGAGGCTGTTTGGACAAGAACAGCACAGAAACGCAGTGTTCCCCATGCCTTACACCACGGTATTTAAAATGTCAGTGTGACTTTCATTTAATGGAGTACAAGCTCGCTAAGCTGATGTGTAGTTTAGTCATTACCACACTTATGTGTGTACACATACACACAAAATCTCACGACAGTTCCAATTCAGAAACTGTTGAGAACCACAACCAGTATGAGTATCAGTTCTACCTTTTTTCAACAATGAGTAGATTACTGGAATAAGCACTGGGCTATGAGCATCCCAAGTTTACTTCCTATTTCTCACCATTTGCATGCTAGCTGGCGAAGCATGTTGAATGACAGAAATGAACTCTTAACATGTGTGTCTCTGAATTCCAAAGACCAGACCAGTTTGGGTCACGCTGCAAATATTCATTCATTGCATGTGTCAGACCAGCCCCAGTTTTCCTGCCTTACCTATGAGCCAGGCTTATTGGATGGTGGGGGAGTCTTCCAGAATCTCATCATGATACTTGACCAAATAGAAAAAAAAATACACACCTTGATTCTATATTTATATTAGAAGACATAAGTCCCATGAAAGCAAGAGGACTTTATTTTCTCACATCTTGCTCAGCCACCTAGTTAACTTCAAAGCTGCATCTGATAATGGAAAGAGCTTGCTATGGAGACAGTAAGGGCACATCACCGCTCACACAAGCACAACTGTGAACCTATTAGGAGAGTCCTCATTTATTTATTGACTTGATTTCTAAAATTTCTTGGATTTCAACACATTTTGTCTCATTTTTCTTGTTAGATTCATCTCCTCTGAAAACTATAGTCTCATTCAATCTGAAATGTGTTCATTCTACAATTCAGTCACTGTGAGAAGAAAAAAAAAAAACCTTTAGTAATTAAAGTAGCAGAGGTATGCCCTGCTGACACTAAAACACTATTGTAAGATGTTAGTTGTCAAGATTTCTCCAGAAAATGCCTTCTTCAACAATGTGCTGTTATTATTTCAGTTAGAGACACTTTCTTGGTATGTTTAAAAGAACAGAGAAAAAAGAGATTTGCTCACGTTAAAAGTAAAAAACCTGCAGAAGTGGGAAACATTGTTTAGTGTATGATTTTTTTGGAATTTTAGCGTTTGGAGTTTTTTATTATAAATTTAAGGACTAATGACCATTCTGAGATCTTTCATTATAAATTTCTTATCAATAGTAAAAAGAAAAGACAATAAAGTCACACATTTATTAGAGATTTTTAAAACAATATGGATGATTTGAATGTAAATAAATACTTTAAATACTAACAACTAAATAAATATTTGCTTTGATGTAACTCTTTTTCAGTGCTTATTAAATTTGTATGACACTAAAAATTAGAATAGTCCAAAAATTAAATGAAAAGAGTGAGGAAGCATTGTTAAACACTGACTATTGATGTAATAAATCTTTCTAAATCAGGACTTGCAGGGACACTTCGGGTGTACAGGATACAAATTGTTTTGCTCTTTCTGGAATACAATCTTGACACTATATACAAAAGATTTAAAGTGCATATGAAACAGTTTTACTCTCAGAATTTATCATAAGGATATTGTAACAGAAACAAGCACTAGTGGATGTGCACTTATGTTCCCCATGACCTTACTCATCATATAAAAATGTTGAAAATGAGTAACTCAAATAGGGATCGGTTAATAAATCTAAAGACAAATGGTCTTCCAACTCCCATATGTACATTCTACCTCTAAATAACAGGAGCTTCAATGGAATCTCCTTCTTAAGGAGTCTTCTTAAATGCTAAATGTGAACTCCTGTTTATCAGAATGAAACAAGAGAAATATCCACAACAAAACCTTCCCAGCCATGGAGCAGCGGGATAATCTGCCCAGTCTGTGTCTGAGGTCGTGAGGTCACTGTGGCTGCTGTCCTGCCCTTTTTTTTTTTCCCCCCAACTGAGCTGGGCCAAAACTTCTAAAAAAAATAAAGAAAACTTTTGACTCCTAGGGCTTTCTGGATGTTGGGACTGTGGCCAAAGGACTGTGCATCTATGTGGTGGAAGTGAAGCTGGAGCTTCTGAGAAGCCAGAAGTGGAGACTTCAGCCCAATCCACTGAACTGAGGCCAGCAGAAAGCAAACAAAAGTTCAGTGATGAAGTTCAGTGAAAAGTTCTGTACAAAAGTCAGAAATATCTCATCAAAGATAGTCAACTGGAGATTATAGATCCCTTTCAGCAGTCAGTATGTATGTCTATTCCTACTTCATTCTCTAAAATACATTGCCAAGAAGAGACCATATATGCTTTAATATCCATACGATGGCACAGTGAATGTGTGATGTGAAAGTAATATCTATCTTATAGTGTTAAGTGAGAAAAGTTGCCAAGAAATATCTTTCTATTATTAAATATGTAGACAGATGGATAGATAGGTAGATAGACTGATTTCTTACCTATGTGTGCACATGGATAAGAAATGTGAAATGATAAATCCCAAAAGGTTAATACAGCATCTATCTCAAGGTAGTACACTTTCAATTGATTTTTTAATTTCGTTTTTAAGCGTTTCTGTATTATTTGAATATTTTATAATAAGAAAGCATTATCTTTTGTGGGGGAAAAGAGCTCTCTTTCCTTGGTGGAAAAGGCAATCATTAACAAATTATATATAATTTAGCCTCTCAGTGTTCAAACAACTCACCAAAGTCACAGTGTTAATTTGTAGCAAAATTATATTTGAATTCAAATCCTTTGACTTCTAGTTCTGATCTCTGTGTTTTTTCATGCCACATGTGACAATGAAGCATGAGGTATGGTCCCTATCTTGAGAGCTGATGACTGAGGGGAGGAGATAAGAAATATAAGTAGGAAGCATTGATCAAATATTATAAGATGCTATCTACTTAAGTAACTGCTGCAAATACTTTAAGAAATGTGCTGTGTGTGTGTTGGGGGATGAGGAGTACATATAAATCTCAAGTAAGAGAGAATAAAGTATAACATTACATCACACACATCACAAATCCCCATGAATATGGAGGAGTATAAGATAAGACAGAAGTACCAGAGAAGGCTTCATGGGTCCAAGATGAATATGCTTTGAAAAGGCTACATCAGGGAGGATATTTCCACAAAGACATAACCAGACAGCATGACGGATAACGGATGGTAGAAATATGACTGCACATGACAGGGAAGGAAGGGAATATGACTGGAAAGGTAGAGTGGAGACAGAATGAGGAAGGCTTTGAAAGCCAAGGCAAGAGTGGTTTAGATTTATGTGGAAAGAAATGGAGGCCATGGACAAATTTTGTCAAGAAAAGCACGTGGCAAAAGTCATCTAATTGACGTGAATCTTCCAGTAGTGTATAGTATGGGTTGGCAAGCGGAGGCTTGAGTCCAAGATGCCAGGTACAGGGCTAGGGAAGTTGAGAGTAGGCTGTGTAAATCAACAAGAGATCAGATTTGTGGGTGTGGGGGTGAAGGGGGAAGTTGAGTCACAAAGATCTCAAGGTTCTAAATGAATGTCTCTGAAAAGTGATCCCTTGACAGTGACAGATGGTTAAGATGAGGCTATCTTAGAAGGAAAAGCAAAGAGAAAAGAAGCATTCATGTTCCTGTTTTTTAAAATTATACTGTAACTATTTGGCTTTGTAGATTTGTGCACTAAGGCCATGACACTAGATTCAAACTTCTGATTTGCAATATAGTTCTGTTTTGTTTTGAATCTTAACTGTGTTATTTTTATTTCACACAGCTATCACAAATGCAGGGCTAGGATAAAAATACAGAGGACCGATAAGGGAATACCAAGAGAAAACAACAATTAATAAGAAAAATAATAAGAAAAATTCTGAAAATATGACCTCTAGATCAATAGTACCTTCTTTGCATGTTGGAAAAGGACTTTATATGACTTAAAGAGCAGCTGAATGTTCCTTTTGAATTATCTGTAAATGAGAAAAAGGAGATTATGAATGCAAAGGATGGACTAAAATACAAGTCATCCTGTCTTCCTCATGTCTGCTTAGGTCTTCTATATTTTGCTTAAAGTGTTTCTTAAGAAATGATTTATTATCATCATCCAGGCTGTCCGATCAGGGACATCTCAATTGGGTCAGAGTGGCCGGTTGAGCTGAGACCCCACTGCCTCTGAACCTTTAAATAGATACTGCTTCGAATTTCATCTCTAAGATCAGGTGACATCCAAATCCACTTAACGTTTCACTGGCAGGGGTTTTGATGTCATCAGAGACCTTGATGAAATTACAATCCTATTAGTCACCACAGGGGAAGGCAGGAAACCTTAGGTGGCTAATGCTCCATTCATAACAAGAAAGAGACATTTAACATTTATAAAGGGCATTGGTTTCTGATACTCCCCTGCAGAACAAGGCTCAAGTGAAGAAATATGACCAGAAAAGGCTCGGGAAAGAAATGACAGAAAAGGCAAGATTGCATTTACCCAAACAACTTAACTCTGTGTACTTTCCACAACTCTTTTTGACTGAAAAGAATTGAGTATTCAAGTAATGTGGGAGGGAGGAAGGGCAGGGCAGAATAGGAAGGACATGCCTAGCTATGCAGAGATTCTGTTACTGAGAAACCTGGGAAAGCATACCAAGCCCTTGATTGATGCCAAAGAGGTGCCTCTAAATATGAAGGGTAAATGGAGGTTACAGGGAAAGGACTTTTAATCTGGGTGATAAATTGCCAGATTTCATTATGTTTAATGAGTCTCATCAAAGCAAAGCTAGGCTCAAAAAAAAAAAAAAAAAAAAAAAAAAAGATCCCTTTCAAAGCCTACTGTAAACAAATTAGAAGAATTAATAATAATAAAAATCCTATTAATGTGTATGTAATTTTAAGAAGTTAATGAAATCAATAAGAAAAGTTTACCTAATGTATTTTCACCATTTATAAGAAAATGCCTCATCATCAAAATGGATTCATTATTTGTTTTTCTTTTTTTTTTTTTAAACTCAAGTATGTCCTATGTAAGACTTAAAAGATGACACTTCTTTTGGCTAACACTTCTCCAGGGAGACCCCTGTTTAGAAGTTATGGGACATGACAAAGAGAGTGTTGCCAACCCCAGTATGCTTAAGATGCTTATTGACCTGAAAGTAACAAATGGGATTCATTCAAGTGAATTTGCCAAGTCTCATAATATGCCTCCTAACCAAATGGAGAGCACAGGAAGGCATGCTTCTCAGTCATTAGACTGGGGAAACATAAATCTTTTGCTTCTCAATATAATCGTAGGTAGGAAACAAGCAGCGGGGTATGAAAACATCTATGTGTGGTTCCAAATAGAAGTGGCTGTCTCTCATCAGCTAAGACCCCTGGTCTTAAACAAGAGAAAACTTGCTGGTTTTGCATTAACGATTATTTGTACAACATACCATCAGTCATGAATTAGAAATTAGGTTCTTGCTCCTTGCCATGAGGATTCTTTTAAGCCATTATTTTAAAAAGAATCTCAATACTCATGTGTATAATCAAAGCACTTGGGGACATGGGAAAAAAGGTAGCCCTGTTTTGCAGTTAAAACTCCAGGTGAGGAGGCACAATCAGACATCTGTGCTTAGTTAGATTTCCAAGAAAAGGAATGTCACGTGCTCCTTAATGCAACATAAAATAACATAACTCATGGTTTTCATAGAGCATCAAGAGACACGGAGCTTGCCTGCAATGATGTCCACTATGAAGTTAGGAAAAACCCTGTTTATAATACTACAAGACAATATGCAGAGTGTCTGACACCAAGTAAGCACCCAATAAATGTTTCTTCAAATCTGAATGGAAGAGTGAGTTCTTTTATATACAATCTGCTACATAAAGTTTTTACATCCTCTATTTTACTATAAAAATAATATATGTTCTCATGCACATCTGCTTCAACCTCTGAATCAATAAAGACCCAGAGCCAATCTCACCCTCTCAGACATCTGTCTTTCCTGGGCTGCTGATGTGCTGGTTTCTCCTGGTTCTGCCTCCAGAACTCTGAATATTTCTTTATTGGGCTTCCTTCTCCTGTCACTTATTGCTGTCCTATTCCTGTTCATTTCCTTTTAATTTTCTTACAAATTTATTGAGTTTCAGGGCTTCAACAAATGCTGCTATGCAACCCTGTTCTTCAACATTTACAAGCTTAGCAATATGCTAGATTTTGTAATGGATGAAAAGTGGAATTAATCAAAGTCTCTATCTTCTGTGTTTATACTTTAGTAAGTGAACGACACATCCAAGGTTAAATAATGATTTTAAGGACAGGTGAGTTGGCAAACCCAGAAGAATCATAATTCGAGAAGAGAGTTGTATCATTGTTGGCAAAGAAGATGAGATTTGAGTTGGCCCTTGAGGGTCGAGTGGGATTTATATAAGGGCAGTTGAGGGGGGTGGGGATATTAGAAGGGTCAACTGTTATGAGCAAAGATGGTGGGGATGGAAAACTGTGTGACTGGCTTGGGTCAGGGAGGATACTGCTGTGTCTGCCATGAGAGTTTCATTATAGGAATACTGGGGGAGAGGATGGGCCAGGAAGATTGACCCACACTGCTGCTGCTAAGTCACTTCAGTCATGGCCGACTCTGTGCGACCCCATAGACGGCAGTCCGCCAGGCTCCCCCGTCCCTGGGATTCTCCAGGCAAGAACACTGGAGTGGGTTGCCATTGCCTTCTCCAATGCATGAAAGTGAAAAGTGAAAGTGAAGTCACTCAGTCGTGTCCGACTCTTAACGACCCCATGGACTGCAGCCTACCAGGCTCCTCCATCCATGGGATTTTCCAGGCAACAGTACTGGAGTGGGGTGCCATTGCCTTCTCCTTGACCCACTCTAGAGACCTTCAAATGCCTGATTAAGGAATGGGACTTTATCCCATAGGAAGGAAGGAACTATGTGAGATTTTAAGTGTGGAAAAGACAATCAAAATGATCTGTTTCCTATTTCCTACTGACTACAGGATACTTTCTCAATATCTCATCACTGCTTGCTTGTTCCAGAACTCATATTTCTTTTCCTCATGTTCACTGGCCCAGCCATTTATGTCAGTGACAACAAACATTCCTCTCTGGTTCAAAGGCTGATACTCTTGGAAGTATTTTTGATGTTTGTCACTGGCTTCAACATTAGTTGAAGACTGATCAAAATCACCTTGGGGGGCTTTAAATAAGTACAAATTCCTAAATCCTGTCCTAGACCAAGTAAATCCAAACAACTTGGGGACCCAGACTACTACCTATTATATGATGAATAAAACTGTTGCTTAATTGCTATTATGCTTTCTTCCAAACATCTCTCAACTTTCTCATTTCCCTTTAAACCTACAACAATCTCTGTAACTCAGGATTTCCTCCCCTTTGACTTACTACCATAGGAACATTCTGGGTTACACCTTTCCTTTTAATACCCATATCTTCTTTGTAGAATTCAACCTGGACTCAGGGAAACCAACATAATTGTAGTTGAGTGGTGCCCAAATATTTAGGTGGTGGAAATTCTGATGACATAAACCCTTCCCCAGTATGCTGGGAAGGCAGCTCACTCAAAGAAATTTTGTGTGAGCTCAAACCAGGGTCTGATGACTCAGCCAGTCTACATGGACACAGGCCATGCTACAAGTCCTTGGCAGTAATCCCTGCCCCTTAGATAAGCCACTGTCTAAGCAACTCCTCAACAAAGATAGCTCCTGAGACAGCCTTCTCTGTGGCTGTTTTCCACAGCTGAGTTTCAGGAATGTGACAAGTTGGCAACATGAGGAACAGCCATGATATGATTTTAGAAGTTTCCTCTTCACCCACCCCAACTCACCATCCCTCACCACTGAGCATCTAAGATGTCTCTATCATGATTGGTTTCAGCTCAAAGCTCCAACATTAGACATTCTTTTAGCTAACTTGAAATTTTCTCTCTTTATATACATTGCATTCCCCAAAAACTCCTTATATATATATATTATAAATATGCTATAAAAGGGAAGTTTCTAGCATCAGATTCTCTTGGGTACCAGTCCTAATTCTTCTGCTGACTTTATGGGATTCTGGTTATGTTTTGTAACCTTTCCAAGTCTCAATTTCTTCCTCTATAAAGTAGGAATGACAAAAATACTACCCAGAATGTAAGACTGTTGATATAAAGTACATAATGTGCCTATTATAAAGTACATATTTAATGTATATGTCAAAATACCTGACACATGGTAAATATTAATGTTAGATATTATTAGTATTCTGTTATGCTTTTCTGCTTAAGATTTAGTGGAAAGGCACTCATCCAGTCCTTACTCAGGATGTTGAATGAAAAGGGAGAAAAGCAGTACAGATGCAGAACACCAAAGATAGCATAAATTATGGGATACTGCGAAGAGTCTCCAAGTCTTGAGGGAAACCCATGCGCAGCAACTACTGTAAACGTGAGTCATCCTTAAAGCTGATCTTAAAACTGTTGTGTGGGATAACTCTTCCACACACATTTTGCCTTTGATACACAAGAAAACCCAGCTTTCAGCCTTTGTATGAGGTCAATATTGATGTCACTCAATTATTATAGTGTTCTATAGAAAATGACAATAAATTACATGAAGTACCACATGCAGGGCTGTGCGGAGCTTCAGTTTGCCTGACTGAAGTGAAGTCACTTCAGTTGTGTCTGACTCTTTGCAACCCTATGGACTATAGCCTGATAGGCTCCTCTGCCCATGGGATTCTCCAGGCAAGAAAACTGGAGTGGGTTGCCATGTCCTCCTCCAGGGGATCTTCCTGACCCAGGGATCAAAACCTTGTCTTACCTCATGTCTCCTGCATTGGCAGGCGGGTTCTTTACTACTAGTGCCACTTGGGAAGCTCATGAAGTACTATACAGTATGTATATTAAAATAAGCCTTAGTCCAGAAAAAAAAGGGGGCGGGGAGGAAATACTGTTAAGGGTCAAGTGATGTAAAGATGGCAAACGGGAGAAGGGAATGGATATCTGACCCAGCCAATGTCATAATTTGGTGCCGGACCGGCTTTGCCTTGGGCATGACTTGCGTGAGCCAGATTTGCTTTCTAAGATTTTTATCTGAAAAAGATGTGTGCAGACAGGCTGAGAGAACACATACTTCAAAGTGAGGACCACTTTAGATTCTCCCAGACACTTCTGAATTTCACATTAAATTTCTTCACTTTCTCAGAAGAAAAATATTTTTTTAATTTAAAAAAAGTTATTTCAGGAGTCACAAAATTTAGATATGCATTTGACAATGCCATTAAAATATTCCTACTGTTAAAGAGTTAAATCATATGGAAAACTAAAGATAGATACACATATCATAGACAACTTCCCTTGAGAGCACCAGCATAACATTTACATTCAAAAGCTGTATGGAAAACCACTCTTTGCATTGTAGAAAAGTAAGCAAACTAAAAATCATACTCTATTTATCAACTAGCATTCCCTTTTCAAACATAACAAATAGTCAACTTCTAGAAAATAAAAGAGATAAATAGTGAAATGTAATAGCTAAAACTAATTAAGCAAACTTGTTGTTTCTAGGGACTTCCCTGGTGGTTCATTGGTTGAGACTCCATGCTTCCAATGCAGGGGCACAGATTCTATCCCTGGCTGGGGCACAGCCAAAAAATAAAATAAAATGCAAACTTAAAAAAAAAATGTAGTACTGCCTAATGCTAATCACTGAGGTTAAAAAAAAAAACAAAAACTTGTTTCCAAAAAACAAAACTCAAACTTAGTAACAAATTTTCTTGTATCTCAGTGGAATGAAGTAAATCTCTCTCTCCTTCCTCTTCATTTATACCATCAACTCAGTTTATTCCTCCACATGCTTTATATAGAGATCTCAGGGATTAGCAAACAGGATGGCCATCATTAGAAGTATAATGAAAGAGATTCGTTTATAGAGGAAAATGCTCTGATCTTGGGCCTGCCAGATTATGTGTGTAGACAAATTTCTACAACTAATTCGACCTTAGTTTCCTAGGTCGAGGAAAGCGAGGATTCAGGTGGGATCCCTGAGGGCAGGGTCGGCGCCCAGTACTTCTTTGGATTCATCATCCCTAGGAAGAATTCTGGATGCCACAGAGGTGACTCACCCACATGCACCTGACAGACTGGCCTCTCCCTTTTTACAAGGTCTGGATTATGCAAGAGGCTGACAGCTTCCTGACAATCATCCCCCAGCTTACCTTACCGGTTACAAGTCCAGAGCAGGTGGTTTAGAGTCTTTATTCTCAGCAAGTACAGCACCAGCTCCCCAACAGTGCTGGCTGGGTTGGCGCCTTTCTTTGGAAACCTTGGTCTTCTCATTCCCATGCTTCTCCGTCATCAAAGAGACATGATCCTGACCACAGATTTGGAATTAGCCAAATCTGCCATTTAAGCTGATTTGAAGTTTTGCTGCTTCTCTGGCTGTACCCTGTGAGTGATCAGGGAGATGCCCTGGTTTTCATCACTGTTCACTCCCTTTTCCAAGAAAGGGGGATTTTCCTTCCTAGACTTCACCCTTTATAATGACTCTTCCTTTCTTTTGTGTCATCCTCCTCCCTTTAGTAAATCTTTCCACCCAACAGTACCGAGGACTGCCTGGGGCTTAGCATAACCCATACCCAAACTGATGAATTACCATGGGTATTCCAGCCAACTGTGAATGTTGCTGCTAGCAGGGACCCAGGGAGTTTTGCCTTTCAATCTCTGAGCACTTCCAGAGGCAGTTCCCTCCCTAGACCTGGGGGAGGACAAGTTGGGCTTAGATCCATCTATGCTGCCACATTTGCTCCAGGAAGAAATTTCCTTCTCAACGATACACTTCTCTTCTAGATTTGCACTTTCATCTAGAGTCAGTCCTATAATTCTGTCACCAACTTGTTCTTCTTAGGCCCCTTCTAACTGGATACAGTCTTCTCCTTAGTTTTTCTACTTTCTCAAATCTTCCTTAACTGAGCACACTCCCTTTGCCTTCCAGTGTTTGAGGATGGCTTGCTTTCTTTTCTTCTTTCACATTCCCTCTCCTAAACACCCCAGTCATCTACATCCCAGTTCCAACCAACATCAGGTCACACAGACGGCAAATCAATCGTGAAATAAACATCAAATCTACTTTTCTCTATGCTGTTGGTCTTTAGGGAAAGAAGCATCTCCAATGCACATTACAATAAGAGCCACACAACTGGAGAAGTAATCAATCTCAGGAAAACACTCATTACACTTTCTTCCTAAGGCCAAATTAATTTTGCCTGCTCAGAAATACCCAGATGGCTTTTGAAATTCCATTAAAGATGGACATCCTCACCCCAAAGCCAAAGGGCACTCCAACAACTGGATTTCAAACTCCCTAAGTGGGGCAACTCCAAATTTATAAATACAGTTCCCTCTATTCCTGTGTCTTTGTTACAGCTGGAGGAAGGGAGTGAGCGTGGAGGTTGTTGTATCGCTATAGCTCTGTGGGCAATGGCAGTGAAATGAATCCCTAAGAGGAAACCTTTCCAAGTGGAAAACCCCCCTGTTCCAGCTTCTATTAATGAGACTGAAGTGTAGATACTCATTTGGAAACACACTGCTTCCATAATCTTATGCTCTCTTCCGCATTTGAGAGTTTACCAATTGTAACTTACTATGTTTCCAAAATGTGATTGTATTGCTATCATTCTAGAATGTGGGTAAAGTTTTAAGAAGATAAAAGTAGGCCAGCAGTAGCCTGCACTGAGAAATGCGCCAGATGAAGTAAATCTGGCATGCAGTTAAATATCTGGGGGGAAAAAAAAGGACAGTAATCTGAAAGCCAGTATTTTTAAGAGTAGGCTCATCAATGATGTCAATGATTACAGGAACTCTAAAAAGGGAAATGGGTCTAATGTCTGAAAGGCCAGCTCAAGCAGGAAAGAAAGGGCTTCAGAAGGTAGCCATTGAGGCCAGTCAGGGAAGCTGGCTCTCCAGCACCAAAGGCCTGGCTAGGTGTTCAGAGAAGTATGGTGATTTCCACCAACAAGGACTGGGCACAGGTACATGGAAATGAGGGAAGCCCTGGTGGTGCAGCAGAAAAGAATCTGCCAGGGGGAATATGCTGTGTGGCTCAGGGAACTCAAACCAGGGCTCTGTGACAACCTAGAGGGGTGGGGTGGGGGGAAGTGGGAGGGAGGTTCTAGAGGGAGGGGACATAGGCACACCTATGGTTGACTCATGTTGCTATATGGCGGAAACCAAAATCATATTGTAAAGCAATTATCCTTCAATTAAAAAAAAAAAAAAAATCCACCTGGAATGCTGGAGACTGCCTGCAATGCCAGAAGTGTAGTTTCAATCCCTGGGTTGGGAAGATTCCCTGGAGGAGGAAATGGCAATCCACTCTAGTATTCTTGCCTGGGAAATCCCATGGACACAGCAGCCCGTGGGCTACAGTCCATGGGATCACAAGAGTAGGTCACAATTTAGTGACAGAACCACAACCGAAATGAGTAGAAGGTGTCAGAGTACTGCTGTCTGCACAAGTCTGGCACATAGTCTCAATAAACACCCAATATCCATCTGATGAATGAATGAATGCACAAATTTAAAGAGAGGTAGGCCCTCAGATAATCACGATGGTGTGATCACTCACCTAGAGCCAGACATCCTGGAATGTGAAGTCAAGTGGATCTTAGGAAGCATCACTACAAACAAAGCAAGAGCAGGTGATGGAATTCAAGTTGAGCTATTTCAAATCCTAAAAGATGATGCTATGAAAGTGCTGCACTTAATATGCCAGCAAATTTGGAAAACTCAGCAGTGGTCACAGGAATGGAAAAGGACAGTTTTCATTCCAATCCCAAAGAAAGGCAATGCCAAGGAATGCTCAAACTACCGCACAATTGCACTCATCTCACACACTAGCAAAGTAGTATTCAAAATTCTCCAAGCTGGGCTTCAGCAATACGTGAACTATGAACTTCCAGATGGTCAAGCAGGTTTTAGAAAAGGCAGAGGAACCAGAGATCAAATTGCCAACATCTGCCAACATCATCAAAAAAGCAAGAGAGTTCCAGAAAAATATCTACTTCTGCTTTATTGACTATGCCAAAGCCTTTGACTGGATCACAATAAACCGTGGAAAATTCTGAAAGAGATGGGAATACAGACCACCTGACCTGCCTCTTGTGAAACCTGTATGCAGGTCAGGAAGCAACAGTTAGAACGGACATGGAACAACAGACTGGTTCCTAATAGGAAAAGGAGTATGTCAAGGCTGAATATTGTCACCAGGCTTATTTAACTTATATATAGAGTACATCATGAGAAACGCTGGGCTGGAAGAAGCACAGGCTGGAATCAAGACTGCCAGAAGAAATATCAGCAACCTCAGATATACAGATGACACCACCCTTATGGCAGAGAGTGAAGAGGAACTAAAAAGCCTCTTGAAGAAAGTGAAAGAGTAGAGTGAAAAAGTTAGTTTAAAGCTCAACATTCAGAAAACTAAGATCATGGCATCTGGTCCTGTCACTTCATGGCAAATAGATGGGGAAATAGTGGAAATAGTCATTGACTTTATTTTTCTGCACTCCAAAATCACTGCAGATGGTGATTGCAGCCATGAAATTAAGACCCTTACTTCTTAGAAGGAAAGTTATGACCAACCTAGACAGCACATTAAAAAGCAGAGGCATTATTTTGTCAACAAAGGTCCGTCTAGTCAAGGCTATGGTTTTTCCAGCAGTCATGTATGGGTGTGAGAGTTGGATTAAAAAGAAAGCTGAGCACCGAAGAATTGATGCTTTTGAACTGTGGTGTTGGGGAAGACTCTTGAGAGTCCCTTGGCCTGCAAGGAGATCCCACCAGTCCATCCTAAAGGAGATCAGTCCTGGGTGTTCATTGGAAGGACTGATGCTGAAGCTGAAACTCCAATACTTTGGCCACCTGATGTGAAGAGCTGACTCATTTGAAAAGACCCTGATGCTGGGAAAGACTGAGGGCAAGAGGAGAAGGGGACAACAGAGGATGAGATGGTTGGATGGCATCACCAACTCAAGGGACATGAGTTTGGGTGAACTCTGGGAGTTGGTGATGGACAGGGAGGCCAGGTGTGCTGCGGTTCAAGGGGTCGCAAAGAGTCGGACATGACTGAGCAACTGAACTGTAGGCAACAGAAATGATAAATTATCTCCAATACATGATAGCTGAGATCTCAAATTCAGTATACTCAAACCTAATAAAAATAAATGATTGGGTAGGACAAAAAGTTTGTTTGGGTTTTTCTGTAACATCCCATGGAAAACCCTGAAAGAACTTTTTGACCAACTCAATATAAAAGCAATGGTGTTAAAAACTGGGAAAAATTTTAATAAATGGTGACTGATACCTGAATTTCAGTATGTTCACACGTGACTAAAACCATGTGAGATGTGGCATCACTGGTCACCCAGTCACACAGACCAGGAGTTTGGGAGTCATTCTCAAGCCCCCTTCTCCATGTGCCAGCGTCCCATGCCACCAAGTTCTCTTACATTTACATTCTAAATAAACTTGAAATATTTCTGTTGGTCCCCATTCTCATGGCCACTATGACTAAATTTCTGTCTTTATCAAGCCTCACTGAGAACATTGCAGAGACTTCCTAACCAAGCTACTTGCCTCATCCCCCCACCCTCCACAACAAACTTCAGCTACAGTGATCTTTCTAAAACGTAGATTTCATCACCAGACTCTCCTGCTTCAAGCCTGCTGGTGGCTTCCCTCTGTCTACAGAATCAAGCCAGGCATCTAGGCCTGACAAAGCTTTCCAATCTCTTCTATTGTCATTTGCAACAAATAGAAAAGGTAGAAGATCATCACTGTAAGAGCTGGCCTATAGCAGCACCAAGTATTGCCGGGGATTCCCAAATGAAATAAAGTCAACATTGTTGCTGACATGTCCCCTTCCTGTAGGGAACTTGGATTTTTTTTTTTTTTTTTACAACCACACACAATACACAACTCTGTAGAGAGTCCTGAAATCAATTCTGGTACTGTGTTCATCTAGCAGTGTGGGCAGAAATGCCTGAGATATCAGACATAATGTTTGGAAGTTCCCTGAATAAATGGTATCAAGGAAATTAACAAAGAATCCTGAGTGGGGAGGCAGGTAACATAGGAGTGGGGGAGTAGGAGATATTATACAAATTATTAGGGTAAGATAGGCCACAAAGATGTACCGTACAACATGGGAAATGCAGCCAATGTTTTGTAATAACTTTAAATGGACAGTAACCTTTAGAAATTGCATAAAAATTTAAAAAATCATCCTATGGGTGAGTGTCTTGTCCTGTTTTCATGAGACATCAAAATTTGTTCCTATATTCTGTATTTCTCATTCACCTAAAGCCATCCATTGGAAACATATCAATCTCTATTATCCCTTATTTTAGCTGAACATTGCCAAAATCATACATAACCAGAAGAGAAAGCCTGTTACAAAACCCAACATGACTATAATTTCCAAAGCCAAATATACGTTATTTGAGATTTGTCAAAGTTTCAAATTATTAAGTGTATTGATGCATTCTGAAAAACATACAAGCTTCAATAAGCACAGTAAAATATTATAACACCACTATAAAATTCTTGGTGAATGCTGCAGCAAAGATTTTGCCACCCATCTACACTATTGAAAATTCACTAAGCAAGTAGGAGAAAATACATTATTTCCCACACTACCCCTTGCCTGGATCATAAGTGGGAGGAAAAGGAAGAGAAAAAACACTCAACAAAAGCATTTTGTGTAAAGAGCCTTGAGACAGAGCGAAGGGAAGCATACAAAATGGGTTTAAGTAGCACTTTCGATTCCTACCTGGTGAGGCATCCAGTGCTCCCCTGAGTTACCTGGAAATGATTCACAGGCCACCTAGTGTGTGCAAAGCAGTGTGAGGTTGAAAGCAAGGGCAGCAGGCCTAATGTTCTAAAGAGCATGTGACGTGTGACAGCAAATGATCTGCAGAAAGACGGAAGACACAACACTGGGAAGATGGAGGTGAGAGTCAGGTGAGACCTGTGATAGAGCCAGCCTGGTGCAAGCCCCAAAGTGGCCTTGATGTCTGGAATCAAGCAAAAGTCCTGAACTGGGCAGCTAGCAGGTGCCTGAACCTATGTTAACAAGCGCCATCAACATCAACGATCACAGGAGGATAAGCTTGGACAAAAGAAGGGTTTCCCCAGGTGTGTTATGTGCTATGTTATATGTAGAATGATTATAGCAGCTCACAGAAAAACATACTTACATCTTCATAGCCATGAGTTTGAGTATATATTAAAAGAAAATAAAAAATAAAGCTAACGATGTATAGCTGTTTTATAATAAAACTAACCTTGTGATTCATTAATATTCTTTCTTAGGGTCACATAAGTTAAAAAAGAGTCGACATGAAGAAAAATTATAAGTAAATGATAGCACAGGTCTTCCTAGGGTACGGAAAATTGTGAAGCTTATACCAAATGACTAAAGTTTGAAAAAAATCTGAACTTAACCAATGAGATAAGATAAGGCATGTCAGTGGGTTGAAAAAAAGTATCTAGTACTGACATTAAAATGATATTCTTGGAGAGGTTATTTTCCCCCTGCTTGTTAGATAAATTACAGACACAAAATAATCTGAGTTCTTATGTAAACTCTCAAATTTTCACAGATTAACCAGTGAGGTGGGTCTAAATCCAACTTCTTAGTTTCTATCTGCAATGCTTTTTTTGCATCCAATTCTGCCCCCCTCCCCCTTTTTTTTTCCCATCTCATTGACAGTAATCAGACAAGAAGGGCTGACTTCCCTGCAAAGCCTGCCATCACAGGCACAGGGGATGAGGCTGCTGAGCAGCAGGTGAGAGACAGGTATAATTAACCTGCCAGAGCAGACCTTCCTTCCCAAGCCGCCTCCTCTCAGCATAGCGAGCAGCCCACAGCCAGGAAAGGGTGTCAGAGGGAAAGCAGCATGTGCCACCTAGGAAATTAACTGAAGCAAACAAGACCTCCCTCCATCCCATCGCACCCAGATTCAGAGCATCTTAATTGCAGAGAGGCTAAGCTCATTAAGTGCTGCTCAACTGTTGGCAGAAGATTATCAAGTATTAAATTTAAAACCTATATACAGCCTTTACACGTGCTGATAAAAGTGTGTAAGGGTCTTTTTCCAGAAGCCCAATCTGGGATGATTGTGAAGTGGTGATTTGCTAAGAAGCTTATCCTAACCAATGTGGATATGAGCAATTTGCTTCTAATTTATTTCAATCAACGAGCTTCCTAAGAAATCCTAATAATAAAGTAACTTATGCCACTGATGAACAAATCCTGGCACTCTCAATATCCAGATAACATAACCATGCTATTAAGAGCTGACTTGTCAGCAACGATAGTCTTTATATAATGATCTAACTCTATACAATACGCCAATGGTGCCTAATGCAAAACAGGGGTTACATATAGCACGTTAACTTGGTAGCAAGAATTCATATTCCACCTTTGCATTGGTCAAAAAACATTATTACACACTCCATTGCCCTAAGCAATAAATTAATAAAGCTCATCACTTTTCCTATAAATCCCAATGTGCATAACTCTCTCGATACAAAATAATATCTTCTCAGTCTTGCCCTTGCATATCCTTTGATACATTCATGGAGAGAGAATTATTTTCTGGACTACCCTACTCTGCATCTGACCTCCAGATGTATTTCACCAAACTGGGTTCTGGTCAAAGCTGGGGAAGAAATCTCAATGCTAGTGATGATCTCATCCTTTCATGTCAAATGAAGGGAGGAAAGTTACCAGGATTTTCTCGTTCTCATTAAAGTGAGTGAAAGTTGTTCAGTAGTGTCCAACTCTTTGCAATCGCATGGACCCCATACAGTCCATGGGATTCTCCAGGCCAGAATACTGGAGTGGGTAGCCTATCCCTTCTTCAGAGGATCTTCCTGACCCAGGAATCAAACCAGGGTCTCCTGCTTTGCAGGCGGATTCTTTACCAGCTGAGCTACCACGGAAGCCCATTCCCATTAAAAACCTCCCAAATACCAAGTTCCATTGTTCTAAAATTAAACTGCAGCAAAACACCCCAGGGTTTTATCTTTCCTTGACTTGTCAATTTGATGTGAGCAGCAGCTATCACCATCTCACTTATTCACGTTTGTATCCCCAGTGTCTGGCACAGGTATATTCTTAACACCTGGCACATAGTAGCGAGCTCAAGAAATGCTTATGGAATCAATGAATAAGCATTATTAATATTATATCCCAGATCTGAGAGGGTGATCTACTGTGATGTCAGAATACTTCAAAGTGCAATAAAATGCATCAGTTATATATTTATTAATATCGGGGATCTCAGGTAAGGTATTTTGTGAGATACAAAAGAATAAAAATTAGGGTCTATAATCAGATGATGGGGACCAGCCTAACACAAGGAAAATAGTGGGAAACAAATAAGGCTGTGCACTTATTTGGAAAGATGTTTAAAATTTTGCATCTTAAGTGTCAATAAACAAAGTGCAGAAATATGAGAGAGAGAAAATCTAGTTTTGGCCCCTTTGAAACTCATCCTGTAGGACTGAAAATATAATTTCCCTTTTAGAAAAAAAAGATATTAATTTGTTTTTTCCTCTAAATTATTTATGTGAATACAGACAAGATTTGCAAAAGCACAGGAAAAAGCCTAGAAGTTCACAACAAACACTTCAAACATTGTAATGCTGTTATTAAATCTGAGAGGTAGGGTTTGGGAGAGGCTATGTCTTCACTTTCTATTTTATGCCTTTCTGCACTGTCTGAATTTCATACGGTGGGCAAGGATCATTTTTTGTAGTTAAGTGAAACAATTAAAAAATAAAATAACAATTATGTAACCAATTTTGTGGTATATATTGGGTATTTTAGGTGCTCAATCAAGCTTTGTCCAGAATATAATTAAAGACCTCAATCGACTAGCAAGTTTTCCTTTGTTTTATTCTTAGTAAGAAGCACACCATATAAAAACAAATTCATATCAAGAATTTAGAAAGCAGTATTATTAATCAAAATTAAGTGTTTTTAGGGGATGGTCTCACTACCAACCATTCAGCTCTTCTAAGTAATCTACCTGTATCTTTGTTGGTACACAATTATTAGAGACATTTGTTCCTCCATATACGGTCCCAGGCAAGCAGGATGCCAGAATCAAAGGCTTCACCCAGACCTACTGAATCAGAATCTCTGGGATTAGACTCTAGGAATCTGGATTTTAACTGATATATATGCACATGAAAATTGAAAGGCACTAGTTTGGAAGGCTAACCCTGAGATCCTGCATGATTTCAACCTACAAAGAAAGATGGATTAATAGATTTTCCTTTTGGAAACAGAACAGTAGATCATTTTCTACTTTCTGTAGGAAATGCAAAACTGTGCTAACTAGTAAACAAAGTGAACCAGACAAATAGTCACACTGCCCCCAACCCCACCTCCAGCATTATCCCATCAAATAGTTGGAAATGGCATTAGGATTCAACACAACAAAATAAAAAGGATAGTGGAAAATTTCAGCTCCAGAACAAGTTTGGCAAAGTATAATCCTGCAATTACTTTTTTTAACCACCAGATAGTGCTCATGTATCGGCAGGGCAAATATGAGATCCAGATTTCAGAAATGAGATGGCAAGTGAGAGTCAAAGTGTTAGTTGCTCAGTCATATCCAACTTTTTGTGACCTCCATGGACTATAGCCCACCAGGCTCCTCTGTCCCTAGAATTCTCCAGGCAAGAATACTGTTGTTGGTTGCCATGCCCTGCTTCAGGGGATCTTCCCAAACTAGGGATGGCAAGACACAACATTCAAGATGCAAACACTTTTCATCCCATATGACAGACATCTCCCATCAATTACGGTTCTTTCTGCTCCCAGCCAAGGTGCTGCATCAGAATCCTTCTTAGTAGAGAACCAGAGGTAAACCATGGCCCATGAATCAAAATTAGCATTACAAAAATGTTTCTTTATCCCTATTTAAAAGCTGCTAGAAATGATAAGTAACAAGATTAAGTGATGATAAACGAAAGATGGGTAATTTGAGGCTCCACTGAGCAAACCAAACATGAGAGATTCTGAAACAGCCAAATACTACTCCTTACATCTAGAAACATATTTATCTCTATTCCCCAAGAGACTCGATTAGTACAGATTGAGATTAAAAATTAGAATAAATGAGATTTTAGAGCCAGATGGACTCATTGATTATCTAGTTCAACTGCTTCTCTCTCTCAGGAGGGAATATTGGTCTAGGGAAATTACAGTGGGTAAGTCACATTGCTAGTCATGGCTGAGCCCAACTGGGGATCGACTGTATCTAACCAGGATTTCTCTTGCTATGTCAGATGACTCCTAAAACCACGACAGTCACTGGAAGGATAAACTGGGCATGGATATGCATATGGATTTAGAGACGGAGAACCATATCATCCCCTAGTTGTAGGGATAAAATCAAACTCATGTAATGGTGGCCCATGCTTCTTGGCAAGGCTGTGTCGCCAGCCATCAGGTAAAGATAAACAACAAAATGGAAAATTCCTCCAGGGGGTGGTGCACAGGTACTCCTAGGAGTGTTGTATGGGAGGCGCCAAGAAGGAATTGCAAAGGTCAGGTCTGAGGCTGCACTTGCTGAACATCTGTTCTTAGCCTCTCCCAGAATACTCAAGATGTTGAAAATTAACTCACGCCTTGTTCTGTACACCCATGCCAAAGCAATAGCAAACCTGTTCTTCCTCTTTAGATTTTACAGGACTAAAGACTAGAGGCCATCCCTCCTTCTTCCTCAGTCCCAAATCCAGGACTTCCCTGGTGGTCCAGTGGTTAAGACTCCATGATTCTAAGGCAGGGGAAGCAGGTTCAATCTCTGGTTGGGAAACTAAGATCTTTCATGATACATGCATCAGTTGCTTAGCTGTGTCCGCCTCTTTGCAACCCTATGTACTGTAGCCCGCCAGGCTCCTCTGTCCATGGAATTCTCCAGGTGAGAGTACTGGAGTGGGTTGCCATTCCCTTCTCCAGTGGATCCTTTCGAGCCAGGGGTCAAACCCAGGTCTCTTGCATTGCAGGAAGAGTCTTTACCATCTGAACCACGAGTGACGCCCACATATCACATGCTGCAGGAAAAAAACCCTCAAATCTGATCAGCAGCACCATAAATTACATCCCTAGAGAGCTCGGAACTCCCCGCATCTCTACACTTTCCCCATTACGATGACAGTCATACAAACTGTCCTTTCTTGCCTAGACTTGTACAGTAACTTATTAACTGGTCTTCTCACTTTTATTTTTTCCCTCTCCCCCATGTGTCCACCAGACAGTGGCCAGAGTAATTTTTTTCAAATATCTATGTCACTCACCTCCACTTAAAGCCATTCAAAAACTTCTCATAGGTTGAGTACAACCCTCAATTTCTTACATGTTCTGACCCCATCCATCGCTCCTGCCTCAGCCCTTAACTCTCCCCCATCTCAGCTTTAAACCTACTTCCTCCAAGAAGCCTTTTCAGATTCACCAGTGTAGTCACTGCTCAGTAATACGCTCTTATGTATGTATTTCCTTAAGAGGACTTCCATGAGTATATAATCCTACATTCATTAGGACATTCTTTGATTTATGCCTGTCACCTACCCTGTCCTCACTAGTCTGCAAACTCCATGAGAACAAGACTGTGTCCTTGACAGCTCACCATTTTATCCTCAGTGCCTACCCCAAAGGTGACACGTAGTAGACACCCACTAAACAGGGAGGGAAGAGAAGGAGGGAGGGAGAGAAGGAGGGAAGAAGGACAGAGAGAAAAAGAGAAAGAATGAAGGAAGGGAGGAATGGAGACAGAGGGAGGGAAGAAGTGAAGGAAGAAGGGAAGGAGAAAGAAGGAAGGAAAGAAGTTAGTTAAAATTTATGTCACTACTCATGAAGCAGCTAGTAATAATTTGCAGCTTTCAGGTACATATGAGAGTGATGCTTTCTAGGATTTCCGAGGGTAAGTAGCTCCTTAGCTGTACCAGTGGCTCATAAATCTCACCAGTGTATTTCTGCAAAATGGCCTATTCCTGGAACCCATGTGTATCCAAAAGACCCAAGTCAAACCACACCTCTAGGTTCAGACGTGACACCATGATGCCTTATTTCTTATCTTCTCTGACTGACTTCCCCACCGAGGTGTCAGCCTCATAAATTGGGGCAGAGATGCCACGAAATACATGAGTACCAGGTATGTCCCAGGTATGGGACAAGGACTGACCTGAGCACTGTCAGCACCAAAGCCTACCAGAGGACAGTTCCTAACACGCTTGGATTTATCAGAGATTCAGCATGGAAGGCAGCAGTGAACATTAAGGTCCTCCTGCCCTGTACCACAGTCTGGAAGAAGCCTCTAACATGCAAAGCCAATAATTATACAAACAACCCCACATGTTTCTGAGATGTGCCACAGCCAACTGGATCACAGGGTTTACAACAATTGGAAATGTGTGGCCCCGTGCTTGCTCATATACAGTCCTGGATGCAGGGTCTCTTCCCCAATCCCCTAATACTCCTGCCCTTATTCTTCCTCTCTCTCTCACTTTCTCTCTCTTTCTCTGTTCTTATTTGTCAGAGAACTCCAACGTTGAGCAACAAATTACGTTCTTTTCATGCAAAATGACTTTTCATCTTTAGAATGAAGATTGAGTGGCTTGTTCTTTCAACAATAGAATCTTGAAACTGAAATTAACCTTCAGAAGCTTTGGCTTCCAGGTCACCTAAGTGATAGCTTGATTAGACCAGTTTCCCTGTTTGTAGAATACTTGAAGCATCTCGAGGGCTTCCCAGGTGGTTCAGTGGTAAATGTAGGAGATGCAGGGAATGCGGGTTCAATCTCTGGGTCGGAAAGATCCCCTGGAGAAGGGCATGGCAACCCACTCCAGTATTCTTGCCTGGGAAATCCTACAAACAGAGGAGTTTACCAGGCTACAGTCCACAGGGTCACAGAGAGTCAGACACAGCTGAGCACATGTGCATGCCTGAGGCATCTCGATCAAACCCTCAGCACCAAAGATGCCTTCCACTTTATCCCAACTTACACCCACAACTGAGAACAGGAAGTAACACGCCCATGACGACAGCTGTCTATCAGTAAAACTGGGCAATTCCTGGCAACCAGGCCCACTGGTATCAATACCTGAGGACACATTCTGTTACTTCACAGGACATGCCCGTGCTTTGAACCCTTCAGACCCCAGGATGGACAGGACTGCTTCCAGTGGCATCTATTTTATAAGCGGAGACTATTTTAGCCCCTGGCAATGTTCTGGGTATCAGTCAGTGATGATTAACTTCTTGATTTTCCAGTTTAATGTACCTGTGAGGTGCCTACCAGACAGAATGCAGAGCAACAAACACATACTCGGTGCCTGGAGGCCACGCACCTATTTCCAGACTTGTTCTGCTCTTTAAGCCAATTCGTTGCATTTTTCTTAGGAAAAGATCTTTGCCTGGTTTCCTATGGAATATGCTCTTTCTAATCATAATTTTCCCTGTTTCCTAAAACTGCATCACTTGAGTTTTTTCTTGCTTCATTTCCCATTCCCCAGCCAGGGTGTTGCCTTCGCTTTACCCTGCCAGTTCATCCTTGTTTCCTCTAGAGCAGTGGTTCTTCCCCTTGGCTTCACACTGGGATCACATGGAGACTTAAAAATCTACACACAGGAGCCTGTGCCTCTGTCCCAGCCCTACCCTAGAGCAAGGGGAGAAGGAAATGGCAACCCACTCCAGGATTCTTGCCTGGAGAATCCCAGGGACAGAGGAGCCTAGTGGACTGCCGTCTATGGGGTCGCACAGAGTTGGACACAACTGAAGCGACTTAGCAGCAGCAGCAGCAGCTAGGGAGTGAGACTTCCTCATTGATCGTTTCTAAAGGATCTTCCATGAATCATTATATACCCAGGGATGAGTGAAAGTGAAAAGTGAAAGTGAAGTCGCTCAGTCATGTCCCACTCTTTGCGACCCCGTGGACTGTGGCCTACCCAGCTCCTCCGTCCATGGGATTCTCCAGGCAAGAATACTGGAATGGGTTGCCATTTCCTTCTCCAGGAGGTCTTCCCAACCCAGGGATCGAACCCAGGTCTCCAGCATTGCAGGCAGATGCTTTACCCTCTGAGCCACCAGGGAAGCACTCAGGGATGAGAACCACTACCAAAAACTTCTTTACCTAATTGTACCTTTTAACTTTCATTCATTCATTCAGAATGTATTTATGAATAATCTAGTCATTTTATATTTATTAAATTTTTACATGCACCTGTGTTGGGCCCTGAGCTTGCCTAAATATACAGATACAGCCTTCTTTTGTTTTGACATTCTGAGTATTCCCATCCTCAGCCTCCCTGTTCTCAACTGAACTCTCTTCTTCCTCCAAAAAACTCTCAGCCTCCATCCAATTATCATTTACTTTCTGAGAGTCTCCAAGTTGAAATATTCAATCCAGATATCCACCTGGATGTTCAGACTGGTGTACATAACTACATCATGGACATCTGCTTTGATGGATCCCATGGACAAGTCAAATTCAATGTGTCAAAAAAAAAATGCTTTAGCTTCCCTCTAGACCTACTTTTTCTGCATCCTCTTAGTTGGCAGACCCATCATGCATCTGGTCACTGAAGTTGAAACCTGAGAGTCTTATTTCTCCTCCTTCTCCTGGGCACTCCCTCCCCTCATCTTCTAAATCTGTTGTTGTCTCCAAGAAATTGTGTTCATTTGCATGGCCAGTCCTCACTGCCCTGATTCAGGCCTTCATCCTTTCTCACTAAGGCTGCTGATGGGTGTCCCGTAATTTATTTTGCTAATTACAGTCCCATCTTCAGCAGAATCACCAGGATAAACCATCTAAAGAGAAATGCAATTCACGTCACTGCTCTTCCTTTGCTCAAAAGTAAAATGTAAGGTCCTTAACCAGGCATGTGATGCCCTCCAAAATCTGACACTACCTAACTCTCCAGCCTCAATTAGAATGTATTACCAATCCATGATAAATCTACAACATAAAATGGTTTGCTGCTTCCCTTGGCCACCGAGGGTCTTTCTCACTTGTACCACCATGGCATTGCTCAGGCACCTCTGTCTGAAAAACTCACTCCCATCATACACACACCTCATGATCAATTGATTTGTCATTATACTGAGTGCATAATCTCAAGCATGATACCAGTTTAAAAACAACAGTGTGATTAGCAGTCTTTGTTTCTATCTTCCCCATTGGTGAACTCCCTAAAGGCAGTAACTATGACCGTTAACTTACTGTTCTTTGCTTTCTTTACATTTTCAGGATCTAGCATAATGACTGATTCATCTCAAGTACTCAGGAGCGACTTATAAATGCTGATGCTGCCTCCCCTTTGTTGTTGTTGCTGGTATCCAGTGGCCCAGTCGTGTCCAACTCCTCGCGACCCCATGGACTGCAGCACACCAGGCTTCCCTATCCTTCACCAGCTCCCAGAGTTTGCTCAAACTCATGCCCATTGAGTCAGTGATGACATCCAGCCATCTCATCCTCTGACTCTCTTCTTCTTCTGCCCTCTATCTTTCCTAGCATACATTCCCTGAAGAAGCTTAAACTCTAACACACTTTTTAAAGGTTTTATGTTCACCTATCAAAGTCCAGAAATAGCTTTTTTCCCTCTCAAACTCTTTACATGTACCCCAAAGGTCCATTATACTGAGTACACAAAAAAGTGAAAGTCGCTCAGTTGTGTCTGACTCTGCGACCCCATGGACCAGTCTCCAGGCCAGAATACTGGAGTGGTAACCTTTCCCTTCCCCAGGGGATCTTCCCAACTCAGGGATTGAACCTAGGTCTCCTGCATTGCAGGCAGATTCTTTACCAGCAGAGACATAAGGGAAGCCCAAGAATACTGGAGTGGGTAGCCTATCCCTTTTCCAGATCTTCCCAACACAGGAATCGAACCGGGGTCTCCTGCATTGCAGGTGGATTCTTTACCAGCTGAGCTATCAGGGAAGCCCAACATGAATAAGACAATTTAATTCAACAGTGGGAGAATTTAGCTTACTATACCTTTTGAAGGCTATAGAGAGGTCATGTATATTATTAATGCTAGTGAAAAATGACACTCTTAGCAAACAACAGAGCCTAAAACTGACCTTGTAACTTTCCATAATTTGATTGTTTTTCAGAAAAAGTTCTCAGCAGAAAACAGACTCAAATTATCTCATTACAGAATCCAAATTACAGAATCAGACAAATAAGGAGGCTGGTCTGCTGAGGCTGGTGTGCTGCAGTCCATGGATTACAAAGAGTCAGACAGGAGTGAGTTACTGAACAACAGCAACAGCTGCTGAATCAAGAGCTATTGACTGGACCGCCTGTCCCACATTCAAATCAACCAGCTCTTTTTGGAAACTAGACTTTCAGATGTTACACCAAAGATGTGCATGAGTGGAACAGAGCTTTCCAAAGGAGGAATTATACAGGATGCTTATTTTATTAGAGATTTGAGTGGAAACCACTGAGCCATTGAGTAATAAACTCAGTTTGACCTTGTCAAAATCCAACATCCAGCAGTGTTTTGAAAACTTGTTGGTTCCACCTCTTCGTTCCAAGTTGTTTGAACTTTAGTTGAGCACATGAAAGCTTTCAGTTATCAAAAATGTGCTTATATATGCACATTATTTCACGTTCATCTGCACCTGCCTAGCAGTCATCACCAAAGGCCCTAGAAATATTCAGAGAACCACTGAACTGTGAGCAATAGTTAATAAAAAATTCTTGCACTTTTAATTACAAACAAAAACCAAGCATGTTTCAACTCTATAAAACAGATCTGGAATATCCAGGGAATGGCCGCTGTTTATAACCACACATAAATTATCTTCATCTCTCATGCCGAGTTAGTGCAGCAGTACAGATTGATATAAAGCCAGCGGGTTTTCATATTTATAAAAATATCAGTTCTAACACATGTTTCTGGAATTCTAGGTAACCCAGCCTCCAAAACAAATAGAAAGTGATAAATAACAAGTTCCTTCACCCGCCCCATCATGGGGCTCTTCCCTAAGTCACCTTCCTATCTATGAAGGGAAAACAAAGCAGTAGTAAGAACCTTGGGGCTGTAAATAATTGGAAGGGAAATTGTTGTGCTTTGTCAGGGTCATTAGTGGTAGAGCAAAATTAGGAAGCAAATCAGAGTTTCTCCTCATTTCTGAATTCTCACTGCCAAAAACATGATGCAAGATGATGTAAGAGATTCTTATTAGGGATCTTGATCGCCACTTGCTTATTTCTTCATTTGGCACCTATCTGTGATCTGGTCTCCCTACTGAGCACTCAGAGCACAAAGACCGTTTAGGAAGATATTGTCTTTTCGAAGATATTTTCTGTATAATGGGCAATTTACATAAGAAGTCACACAGTTTGGTAAAAGTGAGGGAAGAGACATGTCTTTTTCTGTCACTCTTTCAATAAATAGTCTGGCTTTACTTCTGGATGTCAGATACTGTATTAAGTACCAGAGAACCAAATCAAGCCAGTTGTTTGTCACGGATGTTCAGACAGTAAATGTGAGTATATTCAGTCGCTCAGCTGTGCCCAACTCTTTATAGCCCCATGGAATATAACCCACCAGACTCCTTTGTCCGTGGAATTTTTCCAGGCAAGAATATTGGGGCCAGTTGCCATTTCCTACTCCAGGGGATCTTCCTGACCCAGGGATCAAACCCACATCTCCTCCATCTCCTGCATTGGAAGGTGGATTCTTTAGACCACTAACACTACCTGGGAAGCCCCAGACAGTAAATACACAATCACAGAACAGTGACCTAGGTCTTGGGTAGGTTAAATGCATGGAAACATCTAGCAAGGGCTCCAAACTCAGACACAGGTTTCCAAGAAAAGTCTCTAAGGAGACTGGCCATTCAAGGCAAGAGCTAAAAATGATGAAAGAGCTGGATGTAGAGAACATAGGCTAAGGGAGCTGCAGGCCATGGGACTGGCAAACCAGCAAGAACACAGACACACTGTGCTGATTTAAAGCCTAGAGTCAGGATGACTACAATGTTCATTCCAGGAAGGTTTTATGTAGCAAGAGGAACCAGAGATAATAGGTCCTCTAGTACGGGCTTTGGAAATGATTATCCTGACCTTGCAAATGAACCCAAAGAATAAGTAGCGATGCTTCCTAACAGAAATTCCAGGTGTCATTTTGGAGGAGGACCCTTGAAAAACATTAGAGAATTAGATCATATGAGGGGAGATGCGATTCAATTAATAAAAGAAGTCACCAGGAAGGCAGGAGGAGGAAGCAGACCAAAGAAACTATGACTCTGTGGCCTCAGAGATAGACCCAAAGAGATGGGAACAAAACTTTAAACCATGTGAAAATACCTAACCCAGGCTCTGGGCAGAAAATTAAAAGGATAGAAAAATTCAGTGGACAGAAAAATTAAAAGGCAAATTTAGTTACCTGGTTTTGAAATAACCAAGGGGATTATTCCTTCTGAATTAAGGAATGAGATAAATAAAATATTTAGCAATACATCTGCCAATAGAAAATGTTCCCTACAGGTCAGGTACTATTGTTGTTATTAGTGTTATCATCATCTATGAGAAACCAGTTCATAACATAGGTGATACATTGATCTGGATAGGAAAAGCATATCTTAAGAAGCAAATAATTCATATTAAGTTTTCAAAGGAAAACAACAGAATGGGAAAGACTAGGGATCACTTCAAGAAAAGCAGCAAGGGAACATTTCACGCAAAGATGGACACAATTAAGGACAGAAATGGTATGAATCTAACAGAAGCAGAAGATACTAAGAAGATATGGGAAGAACACACAGAAGAACTATCCAAAAAAGATTTTAATGATCCACGATGAACCACGTGGTGTGATCACTCACCTATAGCCAGACTCAATTTCCTAGAGTGTGAAATTAAGTTGGCCTTAGGAAGTATCACTATGAACAAAGCTAATGGAGGTAACAGAATTCCAGCTGAGCTATTTCAAATTCTAAAAGATGATGCTGTGAAAGTCCTGCACTCAATATGTCAGCAAATTTGGAAAACTCAGAAGTGGCCACAGGACTGGAAAAGTTCAGTTTTCATTCTAATCCCAAAGAAAGGCAATGCCAAAGAATGTTCAAACTACTGCACAGTTGCACTCATTTCATACAGTAGCAAAGTAATGCTCTAAATTCTCCAATCGAGGCTTCAACAGTGCATGAACTAAGAAATCCAGATGTTCAAGCTGGATTTTGAAAAGTAAAGGAACCAGAGATCAAATTTCCAACAGCCGTTGGATCATAGAAAAAGCTAGAGAATTCCAGAAAGACATCTACTTCTGCTTCATTGACTACGCTAAAGCCTTTTACTATGTGGATCACAACAAACTATGGAAAATTCTTAAAGAAATGGGAATACCAGACCACCTGACCTGCCTCCTGAGAAATCTGTATGCACGTCAAGAAGCAACAGTTAGAATCGAACATAGAACAACAGACTGGTTCCAAATTGGGAAAGGAGTACATCGAGGCTGTATACTGTCACCCTGATTATGTAACTAGCACTCAGAGTACATCATGTGAAATGCTGGACTGGATGAAGCACAAGCTAGAATCAAGACTGCCAGGAGAAATATCAATAACCTCAGATATGCAGATGACACCACCCTTATGGCAGAAAGCAAAGAGGAACTAAAAAGTCTCTTGTGAAAGTGAAAGAAAAGTTAAAAAGCTGGCTTAACACTCAACATTCTCAAAACTAAGATCATGGCATCCAGTCCCATCTCTTCATGGTAAATATGTGGGGAAACAATGGAAACAGTGACAGACTTTTATTTTCTTGGGCTCCCAAATCACTGTCTATGGTGACTGCAGCCATGAAATTAAAAGATGCTTACTCCTTGGAAGAAAAACTATGACAAATCTAGACAGTCTATTTAAAAGCAGAGACATTACTTTGCCAACAGAGGTCTATCTCGTCAAAGCTATGGTTTTTCCAGGAGTCATGTATGGATATGACAGTTGGACGGTAAAGAAAGCTCAGCACTGATAAATTGATGCTTTTGAACTGTGGAGTTGGAGAAAACTCTTGAGAGTCCCTTGGGCTGCAAGGAGATCAAACCAGTCAATCCTAAAGGAAATCAGTCCTGAACATTCATTGGAAGGACTGATGCTGAAGCTCCAATACTTTGGCCACCTGATGCAAAGAACTGACTCATTGGAAAAGACCCAGATACTGGGAAAGACTAAAAGCAGGAGAAGGGGATGATAGAGGATGAGATGGTTGGATGGCATCACCAACCCAATGGAAACAAATTTGAGCAAGCTCCAGGAGTTAGTGATGGACAGGGAAGCCTGGCGTGCTGCAGCTCATGGGGTTGCAAAGAGTTGGACACGACTGAAGGACTGAACTGAACTGGACTGAAATAGAACCCATAAAGAAGGCTGATTGCTAAAAAACTGATGCTTTTGAATTGTAGTGCTGGAGAAGACCCTGAAAGTCCCTTGGGCAGTAAAGAGATCAAACCAGTCGATCCTAGAGAAAATTAACCCTGAATATTCACTGGAAAGACTGATGCTGAAGCTGAAGTCCCAAAACTTTGGCCACCTTATACAAAGAGCCGACTCATTGGGAAAGAGCCTGATGCTGGGAAAGACGGAAGACAAATGGAGAAGGGGCAGCAGAGGATGATATAGTTAAGACAGCATCAACTCAATGGACAGGGATTTGAGCAAACTCCAGGAGATAGTAGAGGACAGAGGAACCTGATGTGCTGCAGTCCACGGGGTCACTAAGAATCAGACATGATTTAGGAACTGAAGAACAATAAAAAGGGAACCCCGGGAGCCAAGGGTGGGGTGTGTGAGGAGCATCCCTGCCTCATCTTTCAGTTCTGTTCCCACGGAGCTGTCCACCTAGGAGAGATGGATGAGCTGGAAGGATTAGGTAATGAACTCTACATACTGCACAGACTTCTGTTCACAGACATACTCTTCAACACTAAAGAAGAAGACTCTTTTGTTGATATTTAATGATTGGGCTGAAGATTTCCTTGAAAACAATATATACAATAAAGGTTTGTTTGGGTCAGACCAAGCATAGCTTTCATGTCGAATGAATGGTATTGGTATCAAGTGATCTCGTGGTTTACAAGCAGGAGAGAGCTGCCCTTCTAATAATTATTTGTTGTGTGTAGAAATGGAAAATTATCCTATTTTCATCCAAAAACCTATTCTCCTCAGGACACAAACTGTCATATATATAACAAGGATAAACCATCCCCCTATCCAGCACCATTTTTATTTTATTTTTTTTAGCACCATTTTAATAAATCTCTCTATCTACCCTCATCTCTCCCATACTCCTCTTTTCAACTCTCCTATCCATTGCCCAAGAGAATATCATGGAAGAGTCATTGAATCACCAAGATATATAAAATCCAAGGAATATGGCTAGCAGTGTTGGCAAGCTGAGGGACATTATAAAAATTCTGCTTGGAATTAATCAAAGCATATAAAGGTCAATGAACTTTGTCTACTACAACAAGAGGTAGAAGCAACATTGGGAAGCATGAGGCAAAACCCTCAATAAATGAACAATGTGGTTGCAAGGACTTTTGAAATTAGTAGGAATTCCTATTTATACACCTCAGCTCTTGCAGTCAAGATGACCCCCACTGATTCTCACCAAAAAAGACTCACTAATCCTACTCTAGTCCTTTCCTCTCTCAAAACTCATAGCAACTGGTTCCTCCAAGCTTTTTGCATCATAGGAAGGCAACCAAAATGAGATTCAGGATCTCTGCTTAGCTCAGACGGTATATGAGTTTAGGCAAACAGTGAATTAGTTTGCTAGGACATCAGTGGCAGAGTACTGTAGACAAGTGGCTGAAACAACAGACATTTACTTTCTCCCATTTCTGGAAGCTACAAGTCTGAGATCAAAGGTGCTGGCAGGATTGGGTCCTTCTGAGGGAGCATCTGTTCTAGGCCTTGCTCCTAGCTTCTGGTGGTTTGCTGACATCACCCAATTTCTGCCTTGATCTTCACATGGTATTCTCCTTGTGTGTGTCTGTGCAAATTTCTCCTTTTCCTAAAGATATGACTTATATTGGACCAGGGCCCATCCTGATGACCTCATTTTAAGTTGATTATCTGTGTACAGATCCTGTCTCCACACAAGGTCACATTCTAAAGTACTAGGAGTTAGGACTTAAATTAATAATAGAAATAAACAGAAATTCTTTTAAATAATATAAATTGTTGGGTGATACATTTCAATCCATGACACATGTTAATATCTTTACCATTATTATTATTCAACAGAGTCTGTGGAGCAGCATTTACAATGGGAAAGGTGCAAGCTTGTAGCTTGATGGACTTAGACTGGAATTCACCTCTGAGGGTCCCTACTATATGACATACAGATAACATCTCTATCATGTAAGGATGGTGTGAAGCCAAGGCAGGAAGAGCAGCTTCCATAAAGAAGCATTTGTACATTGAGTGTGTGCTCAGTTGTGTCCGACTCTTTGCAACCTCATGGACTGTAGCCTGCCAGGCTCCTCTGTCCATGGGATTTTCTGGGCAGGAATACTGGAGTAGGTTGCCACAATGAGCCACCTGGGAACGCTAATTGTACATTACAGGTCACCAATAACTAGTTACAACCAGGTAAATTAACTCACATCAAGTCAGTTCATTATTTTCATAAAACAAAAATAACAGCAAAATCAAGCTTTCTCCTCTGCTCCAAAAAAGGAAACATCTTAAAAATAATTCAAAAAAAATCACTCAAATATCTTTGTTTACCCCTAAGACTCTAAATATTCTGTCCTCATAATAAAGATAGGTTTTGATTTACGGCTGTTTACTCAAGTGTATAGAAAGAAATCTAAAAGAAAACTTCTTGTCTTTTCATATCTGAGTCCATCTAATCCGTGAAGAAAGCTGAGCACCGAAAAATTGATGTCATTGAAATGTGTCGGAGAAGACTCTTGAGAGTCCCTTGGACTGCAAGGAGATCCAACCAGTCCATCCTAAAGGAGATCAGCTCTGAATGTTCATTGGAAGGACTGATGCTAAAGCTGAAACTCCAATAATTTGGGCACCTCATGCGAAGAGTTGACTCATTGGAAAAGACCCTGATGCTGGGAGGGATTGGGGACAGGAGGAGAAGGGGATGACAGAGGATGGGATGACTGGATGGCATCGCCGACCCGATGGAAATGAGTTTGAGTAAACTCCGGGAGTTGGTGATGGACAGGGAGGCCTGGCATGCTGCGATTCATGGGGTCACAAAGAGTCGGATACGACTGAGCAACTGAACTGGACTGAACTGAATCACTTGATTGCAATCTCTTGGAATGGAAGCACAGTGCATTCAATGATATCTGAAAATATTTTCAAAGATAGCCTTTTTTGTTAACTATCTTCTCTATGTAATTCAATGGGAAAGTTGTGCAACTGTGAAAGTTACCTTTGTTTCTCAGTCTGTTCTTTCTCACTAACCTTGATATTCACTGTCTACTGGGAGTATTTGCATTGCCTCTTCTTTCCTTATTCTTAAAATTTACTTGCAGCAAAAAAACATAGATGCATTATGGGGGACTAAGTGGTAAATTATTCTGAAGTTGAGTAGTTTGGAGCAGTTTGTAGACAAGAGTGTAAACTGTTATAAATATTGTGACAATTCTTGAGCAAACGTTTACAAGGCCTTGCTCTAGTATAAATCTGAATGTTATAACACTTTTCTAATCTATATTGAGAAGGGATGCTTTTTCTAATTTGCATGAAGAGGATGCAAAGGCCACCCTTGTTCCTGTTGCCAGTGATTACACATCACTCTCTCAGGAGAGTCTCAGGCAAGGAGAGCTAAACCAAAGGAAGAAAGTCTGTGCCATTTCTAGCATCATGTGAAAAGTTAATCTGGGGAAAATCTTCTGATGAATCCTAAGTCGGGGACAGCCTCCCCCTCAGCATCAGCTCAGGAAGAACAATTTTACTTAGGAAGGGCTCGTGGGTGAGTGGTGATTCTGCCAGCATTGGAGAAATTAAGATACTGAAGTATGAATTTCTTCCTGGCAAATGTTCTGCCCTCTGGTTGCTATGTGAGAGCAGAGACTTGGCCACCCTGTCGTCTTCACTCATCACAGTTGACTCTTCTGGACAAGAAACAAACTCAACAATAAGAAACTCTCAAGATAAGAAGCAACTGAAATAAGGTAACATTTGGTAGAAATTGGGCACCCTGATATGTGATTAAGATCTTGACAGTGCATTTTAATACATCCAAAGGAAAGTTTTATTGAATTATCCTAATTGTCTCCATACAAACTAGCAATCTGACCAATAAGGCCAGTCAACAGAATCACTCTGAACCATATTTTTTCAATATAATTAACATATGGAGTAAAAGAAAACATGCCCATTTTAAATAAATACATTTTCTAACTGGAGAGTAAGAAAAATAGCAGCGATAAATTTTCAGGGGGACAAAAGTGTGGATACATCAGTAGCGATGTATTTGAAGAGAGAGGTACAGGGTAACTGGTAGCAAAGCCCCAGTGGATGGGGATACAGGGAAAGGAGAGAGGGCTGGGGCCCACTGGGTGGGTGTGATTGGATAAGTTTTGATCACCTGACTCAAAATTAGCCAATCAAAAGCATCAGGAAGCAGGGAGCCAGAAACAGCGGGTGAAAGTTTCTAACATGGAGTTGGTCTGAGAACTGGCATCACATATAATGGTGTCAAAAGTCACATAAACCAAGATTGCCTAGAGAGGCCACTTTTCAAAATGTAAGGGCAAATAAATAAATAAACTTGAGAAAAGAAGAGCCAAGTGGAGATAACAGAAAACCAGAGAAGTTTATCAAAAGAGATGGCTTCCTGGATCCTAAGTTCAATTCCTGTTGAGTGTGCTTCCTTTTAGAGCGAGCCCTGGAACTGTGCGACGAAACACCCTCAATCTTTATCTGAGCTAGCCTGTGAGCTTGTGCTCCTTACAGGCACAGTTTTGTAACAAAAGCTGCACGCGTGCCCAGGAAAAGAGGAGAAAGAAGGAGTAAGGTTAGGAAGGTCTCTGCAGCCAAACAAGGCTCACAAATAAGGAACTGACCCTAAGATTGAAAGACTAGCTATCTTTACAGAGCTGGTTGGGGAGGGGCAGCAGGAGCCCAGAGAGAAGAGTTTTCATAAGATTCTATCCATATTGATAGGCAAGAATTGAGATTTGGAAAAGCTCACTTCAGGAGTTTTTTCCCCAGCATTTTATATGAGGTTTTATTCCCCTCCTTCTAAAATTTCCACTGAAGATAAATCCCTTTCAATAAGAACACTTTTTGCAGATTATTAAGAGAGACACTGTGGAAACTTCAATAATATTTAGAAATCTATGTAGGAGGACTAACTTGATTCATTCCTCACATTTGTAAGTAACTGGTGTGGACCCCATTTCTGACCACACAGCACAGTACAGATAGACTTTTGTGTATCAAAATTAATGAGAAAAAAAGGGGTTCAGGGGTCTCAGTAGTTCTCCCAATTTAAATATGCTTAAGTAACTGTGAAAACCAGTCAGTTTACACATAATGGCGTGCCAAGTTAAAACAGAAAAGTTCCATTGATATTGACCACATTTTTGGCTCCTATTAAATTGCAAAATAAATATATAAAGCAGATCTGTAATACTAGATGTCTGCACAAACATGTTTTTGGCAAACAAAAGTTTTTCCATTTTTAATCTTAATCTTCCTTACACAGTATTCTTAAATATTTTTAAATTAATTTGAATTCTTAAGTATCTTATCTGCTCTCTACCCCCTATCTTCCACACACACTTTTGTGGAGGATAGAGTTAGAGGGCAGATCTATCCTTTTCTCTTATATATTTACACATAAAATAGTTTTATATTAATGAAGATTGTCATTTTCAGTCTCTCAAAACCCAGTTTCTAGTTGTCAGAGGAGAAACATCAGAAGTGTAATGTTATTAGTCAACATTATAATAGGTTGAATTGTGGTCTACCCAAAAGATATGCCCTACCCTAAACCATGGAATGTGATCTTATTGGAAAAAGATCTCTGAAGATAGGTAAGCTAACCCCATGGACTGAACAGTCCACGGAATTCTCCAGGTCAGAATACTGGAGTGGGTAGTCATTCCCTTCTCCAGGGGGTCTTCCCAACCCAGGGATGGAATGCAGGTTTCCTGCATCGCAGGAAGATTCTTTACCAGATGAGCCACTAGGAAAGCCCAAGAATACTGGAGTGGGTAGCCTATCCTTCTCCAGTGGATCTTCCTGACCTAGGAATTGAGCCGGGGTCTCTGGCATTGCAGGCGGATTCTTTACCAACTGAGCTACCAGGGAAGCCTGAGGATTTCCAGCTCAGATTATTCTGTATTGTCTGGTGGGCGCTACATCCAAGGGAAAATTTCTTTAGAAGAGACTCTAAGAGGGACTTCCTTGGTGATCCAGTGGTTAAAAGTCTGCCTGCCAATTCAGGGGACATGGGTTCAATCCCTGGTCTGGGAAGATTCCACATGCCCTGGGGCAGTTGAGCCCTTACACCACAACTACTGAAGCCCATGTCTTTGAGCCCATGCTTCACAACAAGTGGTGGTTTAGTTGCTAAGTCATGTCTGATTCTTGTGACCCCATGGACTGTAGCCCTCCAGGTTCCTCTGTCCATGGGATTCTCCAGGCAAGAATACTAGAGTGGGTTGCCATTGCCTTCTCCAACAAGAGAGGGACACAAGGGAAGCCTGTGCACTGAAACTAGAAAATAGCCCCCACTTGCTGCAACTAGAGAAAGCCCTCAAGCTGCAACGAAGACCCCAGCACAGCCATCAATAAACAAATTAATTAATTTTTTTTAAAGAGACACTAAGAGGACAGAGAAGGAAGAAAAGAAAAAGATGATCATGTGAAGATGCAAGCAGAGATTGGAGTAATGAAGCCACAGGCCAGGCAGGGACTGGAGCCACAGGAAGCTGGAAGAAGCTAGGAAAGGCTCTCCTTTAGAGACTTTAGAGGGAGCACAGCCCAATCTGATTTGTGATGCCTGGCTTCCAGAACTGTGAGAGAACATTTTCTGTTGTCTTAAACCACCATGTGGATGGTAATTTGTCATCATGATTAAGTGATACCCATTTATTTTTATTTGCTTTTCATTAAAGTCATGACATACATAAAATGCTGATTTTTTTTTACCACTGTTATCTCTAAAATGATTAAAAATAAGTATCTTATGGACTTCCCTGGTGGTTCAGATAGTAAAGAATCTGCCAGTAATACAGGAGACCCGGGTTTGATCCCTAGGTCAGCAAGATCCCCTGGAGCAGGGAATGGCTACCCACTCCAGTATTCTTAATTGGAGAATCACATGGACAGCGGAGCCTGGCAGGCTAGGTACAGTCTATGAGGTCACAAGAGTTGGACACAACTGAATGACTAAGTACTCACATATGCAAGTATATTATAATAAAGCACTAGTAATAAAACTAGAAGCTAAGGTAAAGTTTATCTCTAAATGCTCTTCATTTTAAAAAAGTCACAAAACACTTTTAAATGGCAATAGTGTTTAAACATTTATATGCTTTATGATTTAATGTTGCTAGTTACCACAACAATTGAGTAAAATCTATAACCCATGAGGAAAAATCACAGCTATACTGAAAGATATATTCTGCAAGGTAAGCACCAAGTGAAGCCAGTAAAAAGCACAACACATAATGATATCCATGCTTTTGTACCAGAATTAAGGAGTAGTTCAATTCCAGAAGATCCTGGTGTGTCTCAGGCATTGTGCTAGGCACATAAAGATCATATCCCTTTGTCAAGACGCATTTACCCTACTATTGGGATAGATATGTAAATAAATTGGCTAATTTCTATTAAGTTTGGAATACAAAGTCTGGTTTTAGGAGATCCTTTAGCTTCAGTGCATTACCTGGTAATTCTGAGTCATATTGTTTTACTAAACTCCTTAGCATGGCAAGGAAGGCCTAGCTGTTACCTACCTCTCCAAGTTTCTCTCTCACTGTACTCTCTTCTTGGACCAACTGCACTACTCTAATCTACTTGTGGCTTCCAAACCTGCCTTCCCTGACTTCTTAAAGATCAGCTCAAGGAATGAGATTGTGAAATCCTTTGTGTCCTTTCAGAGGCACCATGGTGCCAGTCACCATCGTAGCCTGTACAGCTTTATCAGGGATGCTGTAAAGTTTTGGGGCATCCCTGGTGACTCAGACAGTAAACAATCTGCCTGCAATGCTGGAGGCCTGCGTTCGATTCCTGCATTGGGAGGAACCCCTGGAGAAGGGAACAGCTACTCTCTCCAGTATTCTTGCCTGGAGAATGGACAGAGGAGCCTGGTGTCTTTCAAATTAATAATCTATGCACACTGTATTTATGACTCAATTCAGAAAGTTATTTTTGATGGATAATTAGGGGAAAAGGCAAACCCATAGGAGACCTCCAATGCTAAAGAATAGCTCAACTTGCAATTTTGTCTGACTGGCACTTCTGATGACGTGCAACATAGACCCATCTAGAAAGTCCTCATTAGAATGAGGCTCCCAGTGACTGGTCATCTGGATGTGAGGAGGAGATGAGAAAGGAGCTTAGATGGGAAGTGGGGGATTTGGTTTGGGATGCTAGATTTGATGGAGAAAACATTTCTCTTTTGGTCATAGAGATACGGCAGCTGCAAAATAAGAGAAGAGTTTGAGGTCACCCATGGGCTTCCAGGTGGCACAGTGGTAAAGAATCCACCTGCTATGCAGGAGACGCAAGAGACACAAGTTCGATCCCTGGGTCAGGAAGACCCCTGGAGAAGGGAATGGTTATCCACTCCAGTATTCTTGCCTGGAGAATTCAATGGACAGAGGAGCCTGGTGGGCTACAGTCCATGAGGTCTCAAAGAGTCAGACATGACTGAGCATGCACACACACAGGTCACCAGCAATAAAAATTTAATAGCAACGTAAAATGTAAGACACAGCAATATATCTTTATTTACTGTTTACATTTCCCAGCGACTTCTAAGGAACAGAGAGATTGTTTCAGTTGTGGAAATAATTGACCAGGGTTAAGTTTTATATCCCTGTGGAGAAAAATTTCCAGACCCAAAATGACATAGCACAGGTCTCTGAATAGCTTTGAAAAGAAGAAGTTATACCACAGAAACGAGATAGCACAGTGATCCGCTGATTATGCTTCAAACAGCTAAGAAAGTCCTAGGTCATGACTAATAAAGTAGGACCACAAATGTTCATTTCATTAGGATGGAGGCATTTATTTTATAAAGGAAATGACTAATGGATAATTAAAATGCCATGCATCACTGATTATTTAGTGACAATTGGTATTTCCACAGTGTTAAAAAAAAAAATACAGAAATTGATTTAATTAAATTTACTTTGGCCAGCACCTTGTAAGAGTAAAGTAAATGGCCTGTGGTGGATATGTACGACCACATGGTGTTGTTAAGTTATTTCTTCTATGTATTACTCAAAGTATTTAGTCTAGTCAACAATGTTTTATTGAGTTTTTAAAAATCTGAATGTCTAGCATTTAACACAAGACTCTTGGTTCAAAATGACTGCATTTCACATCCATGTGAAACATATTTGATTTTCAGGAAAGCCCATCTATTGATGTAATTTTAATAACTTGAGGCTGACATTAGCTTTAACAGTAGATGATGCAAACTACTGTTGTCACTGTGGCCCTTCCTGTCACCTCCTTTGCAAAATGCTGTCCTACAGAACATGCTCCTCTGGGCACATTCTTTATAATGCTCCAAGTGCTCGTCCATCTCACCACCACCAGCCCCAACTTCCTTTTTTAGGTAAAATGGAACAAAGAGGATTCACATCATTTCAGTCCATCCTCATCCAGCCTTTCAGAGGGTGCAGGAAATGAAAGTGCTTAACCAGTGCATTCACTCTTAGGGCTCCCACAGCTGGCTAGGAGCCAGGACAGGAGGGATATATGGAGAGGTGAGTTTTTCCCAATCAGTTCTGAGTCTGCTGACTGCCCTATGAAGGCCCACTTCTCAGCTCCAGGGTCCCCAGACTTCCTCTTCATACCCACACAGCCTACAGACTGGTTTTTCCCAGAGGTTCAGGTACCACAGCTTTCCTCTCTGTCTCCCAAGTATTCTGGATTGAATGAATTAGGAGCCTACTTTCCAGTTTTGTCAACATACTTCATCGAAAGTGTAACCAACCAAGGCCCCTATAGGGCCTTTCCCAGGACATATCCCTCCTGTGTCCTCCACCTTACTGTGTCTGTAGAAAACACTAACCTCTTAGGCCTTCCCTGAGCTTCAAAGAATAAGTTTAATCAGAGAAGTGAGAAAATGCAGAAAGAAAGCAAAGCAGTCAAGCAGGACAAAATAATAATAGTATAGCTGTGAAACAAAGTCAAGGACCTTTAGTTCCTCCTCAAGGACTATGGATAATATCCTGGGCCATGTCCTTCGAGCTGTTTGCATGTACTAAAACCCCTACCAGGTGGAAGAAGTTAACCTTATGCTGCCCACAAGCCTGGAGACCCCAAACTGGTTGCAACCAGAAGTTTGATGGTGCTGACTCCCAGTTACCTCACTGCCAACCAACCAGAAGAATTTCTATGAGTTGATCACACACCCTACAGATCCCCTCCCTCACCTTGTGTTTATAAACTTTTCCCTGGAAGTCTTCAGGGAGTTCAGGTCTTTTGAACACTAGCTAACTGGACTCCTTGCTTGGCACTCTGCATCATCGCAACCCAGCTGTGTCAGTAGCTTGGCTCTACCGCACATGTGCAACTGGGCCCAAGGTTGGTTCAGTAACAAAACTACCCTGTGACCATGACTGAAAAGGCAGTGGTCATTTGGCTTCCCTATCCTACTGAAATACAGCCCCAAACTGAGGAACATAAAGCACAATAAGATGCAAAGCAACATTATGAAGCAAAACTCTGCTATAGCTCTCACTTTAAAAGCTGAAACTCTACTCTTCCATTTGTATTATATCAGGGGACATTCGTCACTTGTTCTTTCTTGCAAATGAATGTCTTTTATTAAATGCTGGAGTGCCTTCCTCTTTCCAGTCAACATTTTTTACTCCTAGACTACAGGCCTTTCAATTTGTTTCTCTTCTGTCAATTCTCCATCAGCATTTAAATGACCAGTTACATTTTGTGAATGAGATCACTTGAGGGATCATCCCCAGTCCCCAGTTTCCCACTTCAGTTAGGTCAGATTCAAATGCTCTACATGAACTCTAAAGTCAGATATAACCTGACACCTCCTACATTCCTAACCTCACCTCCTTTCAATAGTTTTGTTTGTTTCTCTCCAAGGTCGCAAAAATTCAGACATGACTTAGCAACTGAACAACACCAACCACTGATCTCCACATTTCTAAGTCAGCCCAAGCTCACCCCTACCTCTGGGCCTTTGCACTTGCTGTTCTCTTTACCTGGGTTGTGCCTCCCCCAGATCTTTGGAGGCCTGGCTCCTTAGTATATTAGTATTTTTATTGTCTTCCTTACACTATAAGTCTTAACTGACCTCCCTATACAAATAACCAGTTCCCATTGGGTCCCACCTGATCTCATCCCTTGGTTAATTTTCTTTCTAGGAACCACCTCTATCAGATGTTTTTATATTGTTGCTGTCTCTCCTTTTAGACAGCAACAGTATTAGAAGTGTAACCTCCAAAATTTATAGCTTGTCTCCTTTCTTTACCACTGTATACCCAGTTATACACTAGAATTCAATATACTAAGTACTCAATAGATATTTGTCAAATTGATGAATTAATTAGTGACAACTGTTTTCATAAGATGTGCTTTCTTGGCAAAACAGAATACATAGGCCATCTTTAACATTATCCAAACTTTACAGGTCTAAAAAATCCCCAACTTTAAGATCCACTACTTTTAAAAAGCACGCTCTATGAAGTTCCAGCCTATAATCTTTTCCTATTATGTTGCGATTTTATTTAATCATACATGTCATCAATAAGTCAACAGCAGCCTCTCAAATTAGAAACAGTACTAAACTGTTGAGAGAAGAGGGGATTTGGGGCAGTTTCACCTGAGTACTGATATAGATTTATTATTCTCTTATCTCTCAGATGAATGAAGACAATTTCCTTTCACTTAACTAAGCTGATTTGTTAACTAAACTAAGAGATACAAGCATTTTGATGAACTTTGGGTAGTGATTTTGGAGAAAGGCAAAATGTGAGAAAAGATATGCAGAAGGAAAGGGCTGCTTTGGAGAACTAGATTCAGCATGAAGGCAAGGGATTCCTGGAGGTGAGAAGGGATACAAAACATAACAAGGAGGAAAGAAACGGAGGTGCGAGGCCTTCAGAATCAAACCTCTGTTTCACAGTGTTGCTCGAGGTTGGGCCTGCCTCATGCTTTCTTGGTTTGACCCCAATTTGTTTAGAAAAAGAAAGAAAGGAAGGAAGAAAGAAAGAAAAATTCTTTTACTTTTTTTTGGCTCTTAGTCTCCAGACCAGGGATTGAACCCCTACCCCCTGTAGTGGAAGGATAACATCTTAGCCACTGGATCACCAGGGAAGTCCCAAGAAAACTCTTAATAAAGATGGAAGGAAGGAAGAGAGAGAAGGAGAAAGGCAGGGGAGACAGAAACTGAAAACCAGTTAGAAAAAAAGAGTTTAATGAGAAAATGAGTTTAATGATTAATTAATCAAGTTGGGAATCTCTTTGTGGCAGGAATGCAGATACAGCTTTCTGCTGAGTAAACTTACAGACAAGAGAAGTTGCACTCAAGAAACATGATTCAGGCCACCATGGAGTTCCTTAGTCTCCCAACAAAAAGCAAAGTCCATATCAAGTTCCACCTGGCTCTGCCCTCCAGGGGATTTTTATGATGGCAAATCCAAGCTCTTCTCTCTCCTACTGGGGGTTGAGGGCAGGGAGGGCAGCAGCCTGTAGCAACGTTTTTTAACATGAATCCAACAATTCTGACAGCCCTTTCGAGCCTTCCTATATCTCAGATCCAACAGGAAGAGCACAGAGAGCAAGCTCTCCCTTAAAAGGGAAATAGGGTGTCTCTGTGCCCCAAGCTCATACTTGACTCTGTAGGCATATCTGTTTTGCCAAAGAACTGAACTCATACAACAGCATCTGAAAAGTACAGGAGCCAGAGTCCTGAGATAAGGACTGTTTATCTGCCAAGTATGAAAGATGAAATAAGGGCTCCAAGAATTTTGCCTTAACTTGCAAGTAAGGAGAGTCTATTGTTCAGGGACTGATCAGTGTTGATTTTCAAGTTTTCTTAGAAACACAAGTGTTTGCTCTCAGGATAACTATGTTGTTTTATTTTAGGGCTTGTCAGTACACCATGAAAACAGAGAAACCAAACTAATCCTAGTCTCTCCTATTCGCTTCTTTTAAAACCTTGAGTGGTTTCCAGTCCAAACCAAATTTGCCCAGGCTTCCATTTAAGAATAATCCATTTACCACAGCAGTCAAAACAATTGAGCAAGTCTGAGAGGAAAGCTAACATACAGTGGGACTGGGGACCTTGGACTGGTTGGGGTGTGGGGGGAACTGAAGATGCTGGGAGACGGCAAATCATGTTTGCTGTTCCTTTTCACAAGGAGAGGTGACTGGGCCATCCACTTAACAAGCTGAGCCCGGGGTTTTTTAGAAGACAGGGATGCAAACAAGTGTCCCTCAAGTTTCCAAGTGGACTTCTTTGGAATCTGCATCATGCTGTGACTATCCCAAGCAAAGATAACAAATATATGCCATCCCTGAGCATATAAAACACAGAAATATCACAACTAAAATGCAACCATTTCTTAATCTTCAATTCTTCTAAGAGTGAAGAGAAGAACATCTAGTGTTGGACTATAAATAAGAACAAGTTTACGGTATGCGTTGTTTTAAAAAGAGCCAGTTGACCCAAAATGGGGTCACTTGTGATAAATGCATGTCAGCAAACCAAGGTTTAATATCTAACTTAATTACACTTTTCAGGCTCTCAGGATAGAATCTTAAACCAGTCAATCAGGAATTATTGACCAGCACCAATAAGGTATCTATCTGCCTAATAGACCCCTGCTGTCTCCTAATGGAATGTGACAAACAATCTGCTCTTTGCTAATAACTTCCTGGTCCTCCCCCTTCTGCCTATAAGGCCTTCCATTTTGTACAATTCCTCAGATCTCCTTTCTATCTGATGGAATACTGCCCAATTTACGAATCTTTGAAGAAAGCTAATAGGCTATAAATTTACTCAATTGAATTGTGTTTTTCAACAATATATATAAATGAGCTTTATCTACTGTTCGTGTTTGGGGAGGGAAGAAATAATAGAGGAATAGAAAGGATCAAGATTAACCAGCAATAGATAGGAGGAAACAGTCTCACAATCCTTGAGTGCCCTGACGGGAGGGGAGGGGATGGAGACCAAAGGAAACCGAAGGCAGATCACAGCTGACTTTTCAGGATCATAGACTTCACAAGCTAATGTGCAGGCTCTTCTTTGTAAATGAGAAATCTGAGGCGCTCAGTCCCTCAGTTGTGTCCAGCTCTTTGTGACCCCATGGACTGTAGCCCACCAGGTTCCTCCGTCTGTGGAATTTTCCAGACAAGAATACTGAAGTGGGTTGCCACTTCCTACTCCACGGGATCTTCCTGACTCAGGTACTGAACCCATGTCTCTTTCATCTCCTGCATTAGCAGGCAGACTCTTTACCATGGAGCCACCTGGGAAGTCCTAGAAATCTGAGAGCAGTTTGGTCCTGAAAACTCGAGCAGTTTGCTAGAGTTGCACATCCCAGGGTGAGCTAGGACCAGGGTCTGGCCTCTTGGCATATGTTCCTTTCTTCATGCTGCTGAGTTGGGAAAGAAGATCTGGTTGCAGTTCACTCCTTGCGTCTGGGCTCTGGGATAAGATAGGAGGGGCAGACCCAACTCATCTGGCTGCCCAAGCACAAAGAGGGGATCCTAGAACCCTTGGTCTCCTAATGGTGTGGCGCACAGCTGGTGCTAAAATGGGACGCTAGACCTACGATTACTACTCTAACAATGTTTTCTGCGCTGGCACACATTTTGTCTTTTCATGTATAGTGTGTTATTAGGCTGCACTTGTAGGCCTGCAAGTTCTGTACCTGCCCAGTCACCAAACTGAAGAAAAAAGCCCAGAGGCAACAAAAGAGATACCTGTGGTTTAATGGATGGAGGACCTTACACATCTGAAGCGAGGCCCTGGAGTAACGCCCCACTGTGTACAGCAGAAGATGGACAGGATATGGCGGCAGGCTTCACGGTGGTGGTAGGCAGTAGGAGGGGGGTGGTGTTACCAGTTATAGGAGGAATTTTCCCCTTTAATAAACTATCATAGTGGAGTCGTTCTGATCTAAAGATGAGAACAAACCCTAGCTGGGGCCGGAGGGAAGTACATGGGCATTTACTGATTAGGCTCTATGATGAAGAGGGAAGGTCAGTCATATCAGCAGGGTGTAGGTGAAGCAGGACCTTGTCAAACAGCAATAGAACAGTCATCTTGAGCGGCCTGATCACACATCTGTACTTTTTTTAATTCTGCCAGAATGCTGTTCCATAGTAAACCTATAAGCTCTGTGAGACAGACAAAATCTCTCCTCTCTGAGACTTAAAGCTCCTCAAGGCCAAGGTCTATGCCTTTCACATTTCAGGCTCATTCCCAACCTACAAGTGTATGGCAATTAACACTAACTTGGCAATGTTTAAGGAACTGACTGGAGAGGACTGCCTGCTGGGTGACTAAGGGGACGTTGAAAGCTTTACCATTTAACTTGGAGGGTGACAGATTGTGCCATCTGTTCATTATTCTCCTTTTTCTACCATTCCTGTTCAGGGAGAACTAAAAAACACCTCCTATCACCACTGATTTTTGAGATTTGCCATGGAACAGGCTTTGACCAGTGAGGCACGGGCAGAAGTCACCCTGTGCCAGTTTTAGGCAGAGCCTCTCTGCCTTCCCCTCCTGTGTTCCTGCCTCCCCTGTGACGAAAACACGCTCCTGAATGGGAAGTGGGGCTGCTCCTTGCGTCTGGGCTCTGGGATAAGATAGGAGGGGCAGACCCAACTCATCTGGCTGCCCAAGCACAGACAAGCCAGGCAAGGACCAGCAGCTCCAGAGCTAACCCAAAGAGCCATGAATGAGAAATGGGTGTTGG